>NW_010147682.1:12141-16311 GCF_000699245.1 Pterocles gutturalis | reverse complement strand
GGCGGAAAACGTGGGGGTACAGCTTCTCTTGCGGGGTTGTTCCTAAAGGAGGTTCTCTTCCAGTTCACGTGGACCAGTACCACTTCTACTTCGACATCAGCGCGATGGAGAAGGGCGAGCAGATGCTGAAAGCCGAGTTCAGAGTCTTCAAGCTGAAGAGGACACATGTGTCTAGAAGGTCTGATGTGAAACACTTCTGCAAAGTAAGTAGGGAAATAATCTAGCAGTTAAACACTTTATTTGTGCTTTCATTGATAATAAAACTGAAAATGAGGAGTGCAACCACTTACCACATAAACTTACTGTATTTTTATTTTTATTTGCTTGTCGTGCTCACTTTTGCTTTGCCTCCAGCATGCCAAGAAGTGGATGCTAGGTTTTGGCTTTGGCAGTATACTGTCCTTTGCGCACTATGGCAATGAGCTCTCCCTAAAAACACCTGTCAGACCTATCTCAAACCATGCTGTACTTTTCTGGGGTTTGAGATGTTTTGAAAATCGAATCGACATTTATCTGCTTGAGCCACTGTAAAAAATAATAACACCGATCAGGGATTCGTAGGAAAATAGGGCAGAAGAGGACTCTGATGTTGAGTTTATCTGTTCCTTTGGCAAAAGCCAGGATTGGACTTTTTGCAAACCTGAAGGCAAAGATGTGAAGACTTTCATGGTATTGTTAAGCTGTCCGAAGCCTACTTTTGCCTGGTTTAGAATGACAGTTTTACAGCTATGATGTGGCAGAAATGTGCATTATCTCCATCCTCATTGTTTTGCTAGAAGAACAATTGAACAATTGGTTTCATTTCTATTGTTTTATTGTATTGCTCTCATCAAGGTGGAAGTGTATGAAGTCTTGGAGAGTGGAAGTAAGTCACAAAAAAACCATCTAATCGCATCAAGATTATTGTCCCTGTACACAGAAGGCTGGGAAGTATTCAACGTCACGCAGACAGTAAGCAGAGAATTCTGACTTCATTTTTACTTCGAAACCTGTTAAGATGACAGTCAACTCATAACTCCAGCTTGTACTGGAGTATAACAATCCTTATGCTGGGTTTTGTGGTCAAACTGAAGGACAGAGGGAGAAGCTTTCTCTCTACACCTAAAAGTACACATGGTGCTACCTGAATTAAAGAAGTGTTATAAGCTGCTAGCCTGGTGAGAATTGAGTAACCCAAACCTAGTCAATAGGAGGGACATTAGGCCAAATTGTGAATAAAACGTATTAGCCCTAAGCCTGCCAAAGGAGATGGCATTGTTTTTGTGCTAAGAGAAGAGTTTCGTTTCCCCTTTTTATTCTGGTGACATTACTACAGAGCAGATGTGCAGTGTGCTTTAACATTGTGTTTCTGGAATTTATAATAGGTGGATTGTTTTAAATTTAACTTCCTCCGTAGCCCTCTTTGTTAGTTTCAAGATTTGTTTTGTAGATATTCTTAAACTATAACAGTATGTGAATGCTTTTCCATAGGGGAAAAAAACCAACCAACCAAACAAACGTGGTTGAAAACATACAGTTTCTTGGGTTTAAATCTGTACTCTCACTGTTTTTTGTTGCCTAAGCTGTATGATCAGACTGAACAGCATACTTGGGTGGTTGGTTGAGTTGTGTCTTAAGTCACGATAGCTCTGCTTGAGAATGGCCTGGCCTTATCTATTAGTCTGCAATTATAACAATTAGATAAAGTAAATTTCCTTGATTGTGAGTTAATTTATTCAAATGCCATGTTTGCTAGATTTAAATGAGTTTTAATAGTATGGAAAGTCTGGAGAGTTCATATTATTGTGTTATTAAGATTGCTGTGAAGAATTCCTGGCTAAAGTCAGAGAGGATTTATTTTAATGTTAACTCCTAGACTCATCTGTTCACTAGTAAATTCTCTGAAATTAATTATCTTCCTGTAAATGTAGCTTTGGGGAATGTGTATGGTATTTTGTATTTTCAAACGTTGAATTACTGGTTTAAATACTAAACTTAATTGAGTCTAAGCTATAGAGTTACCTCACTTTTGTCGTAATATATGTTCTTACACTCTTATAGCTTGTTGCCTGTTCCCTTTTCCTAACATAAACTTTTCTTAATTGTAATGCTGTAGTAAGAATATTGAAACAGTATTTTTTAATTTCCCTTTCATTACCAGGTTTCCAAGTGGGTTGGGAACAGTAGCTCCAACCATGGCTTTTTGATAACTACAACACATGTATTCAACAATAGAATTGAGCACAACTTGGTTAAGTTTGCTAAGAGCCAGGGCACTTTGCAGGAGAGTAGAAATGCTCTCCTTGTCCTCTTCACCAACAGTAACAAACGGAGGTCTTCCAGCTTTGTACCCTCTTCCACAAGTAAGTTCACACAACAGCAGCAGCTCTGTTCTAGAGTATGAACTCCCTGTTTCATCTTCTGTCACCTTCTGCTGCCTCATATGTACCTAATCTAGTATTTGTTTGCATTGTTGAACAGGTTTGAAGTTGAGCTTTGTCACTGAGCAGAGTTTGGTTTGATAGTTCTTGTTAGTAGGTCACCCAGCGTCTTGCTTCTCCCCTCAGAAAAACCGTGTTTGCAGGAAATATTCATAAAGCCTGAGGGGAATCTGGCTTCTTTTGTTTGTAAAGGAGCTCTATTTTTGTATTATTTTAGTGGTGGTGAAGTTTGAATGAGTTAGATTTAGGCTAAAAAAACTCAGTGACCTGAAAAACTTAGTGAAAATGCTGGTAAAACAACTGTAAGTAGAGTTTTTAAGTGCACTTTTCAAGAGTGGAAGAGGTTGTTAAATAAGCAATGTAAACCTATCTGTCCTCGGCTTGGTTTTTAAGCACCCGTTTAACTTCAGTGACTAATTAGCTTTGTGACTAAAGGCTGCTTTCATCAAAGACAACGCCCTCATCCCTTAAATTACAAAACACAGTTACCTCTCCCGCTGGTCTTTCCTAAAACCAACCAAGGCTGGATTTTACAGGCTGATAAATGCAAAGAACAAAAGCTGGGAGGAGGGGCAAAAATGGTTCTGTTCTGTGTTTGCAGGGTTTTCCTGTAAGCAATTGTATTTGCATGTTAGAAAGAAACTAGGTAGGATTTACATCAATATGAAGAACTAGGTGATGAAATTGATTAAATACAAAAATGAGGCTGGCCTGTTTATGTTTGTTTTACAAATAAAATTTTTATAGTGAAATCCTAGATCTCAATTTTATGAGCATCAAGCTCTGTATGGGATACCTTGCCAGGATTGAGAAATTGATACACAGTTCTTGATGAAGAAACACCTTAAATCTGCCTGTTGTTTGTGGTCAGTAAATCTGTGCAGATTATTCGTCTGCCAGCCTGTATGTCAGTGGTTTTCAGCCTGTGTACATGCATCTTGAGGTCTCCATGGACATTTGTCAAGGCTTCTCAGAAGATATTTTAAGAAAGCAAACCTGCTGTCAGTAAGCTTCATTCTCTAGCAGAGTTTCATAAACCTAGTGCTAATTTTTCAAGATCCAAATATTTTTAAAATCTTACCCTACAGGAACGCACTCTGTTTTGCAACTGTGTGGGTAGAGTTCCTGGGAGGAGAATACTGGAGGGAGAAAAAGGCTGTGATCTCCACCCTCTGTTAGCACTGCTTAACCTGATCTGTGTTGTAGGAGTGGCTGTATAAAGACTGTTAGTACCATTCTGACTGGAGTCAGCCCTGAAAAGGATCTATGGAGTTCATGGGATGTATTTAGTGTATCATTGAGCTTTTCCTCCATGTTTCTGCAGAATCGGGGCCTTTCAGACCACAAAGTGAAATACAAGATTTGTCAGGTTTTGCAATATGTCTGAAATGGCAATTGAATACACACCCCTCCTGGTAATTTCACAGTTTAGGTGTTACTTTAAAACCTAATCTGAAGACTTTGATATAGGTTTATGGACTTTCTTAGGAAAATAATTTATTTTAAGAACGATTAACACGCAACTTCCTTTCAGAACCAGAGATGAACCCTGCCAAAAATGATGCTTCACGTGTGCCTCGTGAAACTCGGGTCGTGGAAAGCAGCAAAGCAAGCATAAGCAGGAGACCTCGGGCTGCTGCGATCCCTTCTGCCAAAAGCCAAGTAACAACGTGTCATCGAAGGGAACTCTACGTTGACTTCGGTGCTATTGGCTGGTCAGGATGGATTATTTACCCAAGTGGATACAATG
>NW_010147682.1:3513-12127 GCF_000699245.1 Pterocles gutturalis | reverse complement strand
TCCCTTGGGGGAAAGTCTAAATGCAACAAACCACGCTACAGTTCAGTCCATAGTCCATACACTTAAACTGTCTCAAGATGTCAGCACGCCCTGCTGTGTGCCAGATGAATTGAAGTCCCTCAATCTTCTTTACTTTGATGACAAAGAGAATGTGGTCCTTAAAAATTATAAAGACATGGTGGCAACAAGATGTGGTTGTCATTAACAGGACCTTTTTTTGTGTGTTTGGCGTGCACCTGGATTCTGTTCCTGTTTGCCTCTGAAGATACCAAGGGAGATGGCATTTCAGTTTACATGGCAGGAGAGCCAGAAACTCAGCTGTGCTTCAGATCTTTCTCCCCTCACCATGGCTATGTGGAAAGGTGTTTAAATCTGGCTTTCAAAGAGCTGTGGGCTTCTGGAGTGTATGCTCACCTGCATTCAGAGCTCTTTGAGTACCTGCACGCCACAGGAAACCATCAAAACCGGGAACTTGCTGTGTGAAGAAGCTGAAACACATTAAGTTGCAGTGTTCAAATTACGGTCTTGTTCTGTATATTGAGGCTCAGAATTTCCTGTGATTTAACAGGCATGGTATCCTGCCTCAATCCAGGACAGGGTGCAGGTCTCTTAGTAACACAACCTTGTTCATTTTTTTCAGCTTTTACTGCATGATCCAGTGGGGATGTACACTCCTACAGAGAGTTTTCAGGATAAGTGTTTGACCAGAGATAATCTCAGAGGCTTCTACCATCTGCAGCTCGTACATTACCCAAAAATGCACTTCTTCCCCCTGTTCTTTATGCAGCTTTATCGAATGCAGAGATCTCCTTGTAGGTCCCCCTGGGACTGCTAGCCAGTCTCAGGGAACACGTAGGTCAGCATTTGGGAATCAGCAAATTTGGCTTCCGACTCCAGGCCACACCTCTGTATGATGAAGAGTCAGCCAGTCCCCCTCTTCCACCATGGTCTGCTGTGGCCATTAGGCTGTGTGGCAGCAGGGATTGCCTTTGTGTATTTATACAGTGGCTGCACAATGGGATCCTAAGCTTGGGTTGGAATCCCCATAGTTTATCAGGAAGAAGGAAGACCACTAAGCTTTGGAGGTCTATAAGAACATGTGGGATGGTGGCCTGGCTCTGTATGTGAGGCAAGTTGGGTGGAAGGTACTTGCTGGTTCCCTTGCATTCTTCCTTGAATCATAGGACACAGACTTGGAAGGGGCCCTCTGAGGTCTTTCAGTCTTGCTACAGTTAGTGCAGGTAACCAGCCCATTGCTGTTCCTCAGTCAATTAATTGAGCTTGAACTTAAGCCTGGTTAGGTTTCTAGTCTCCGTTAATCCTTGAAGGAGGCTAACTTCTCACAGAACGTGACATCTCCCGTGGGTAGAAACTTAATGGAGAATTTTTTTACTCCAATGCAATTAAATGTTTTTCTTTCTGTAAATACTGATGTCTGTAATAAATTTATTTTATTTAAAGTCAAAACACTTGAAATATATTAACTTAATTTTCAAATAAATGTAATGTAACATTGATCTGGTTTTTTGTGTTGTATTTGAACGTCCTTGCTAGAGTCATGAATGAACTACTTTTCCGGAAGAGAGTATGTTCCCAATGGCTTCAGTGAGCACTGTACCAAGTCATCTGACTCCAGATGAAAGCCTTTCAGGTTGATCACATGTAGTGCTCGTAAGAAAGCCTGCTTCATGAAGGTCCTGAACTTAACATACCTGAGATGCCTTCAGTTTTCTTGAGGTGTAAGGCCTTATTTTCAAGTAGATTGTAATATCTTGGGATGCTTTCATTAAATAAAATTTCACTAAGTTAGAAAGCCAGGACAAAAGAAATACTGTAATTCACAGATACAAAATGTGGATGAGAAGGCTGTGCCCCGTGTGTGCGGGCCAGGCATGTGCTTATTGGAGCTACAGCCTGCAATGGATGGAGTAGAGGGGACTGAGCAAGACAAGGGTTTAGACAAAAAGGATGGCATACATGGGTCAGTGTGGAGAGAAGGGTCTTCTCCTGCCTAGTTGTTTCTCTGGAAGGCTGCAGAGGCTGTTGCAAGTACCAGTGGAGCTACGACACTCAAATGTCAGAACAGCTCCTAGCGCAGGTCTTGCTGATGGGATCAGCAGTTAAGGCAAAGGACTTGGGGCTCAGTCCAGGCTGGAACAGGCAGCGGGGTGTTGAGGAAGCACATTTCTGTTAGGGACAAAAGGCTTGATTCCCCTAAGCCAGGGAAACAGGCTGTGGTAGGGCTCCTGTATTTCCATCCAGCAGACCACGTGTTGAATGAGTGATTTGTGAGCTATGTGGTGCAGACACAGGGAGTCCAGTACATCTGAATGTTTCAAACCTGCTGTATGTGCCCAGCATAGCAGAACGAAAGTGTTCATCCTTTCTGCAGAACAGCCCATCATCTGAACAGCCCGTGCTGACCGCGCTGCCTCGTGTTCAGAATTCCCAGATATATTGCCAAAATCTTACTCTGCTTGCATAAAGTTCTCTGTAGGGGGAGGAAAAACATTAAAAAGGGGTGTTTTGATCTTGGCCTATGGTCACCCTGGTAAAGTGGAATATAAATCGGGTAGCAGGGTGGTACTAACTGCTGTGTCAGCCACGCCCAACCATTGGATTCAGTGCAAAGGGACTTTGGAAAGCGTAAAAGCTTGTAATCCCACTTTACTGGTTTATTTCCCAGGCTGCTGTTTTGTGGTTTTCCCTTTTCACTGCCGAAGTATCTGTGGTGTTTTAAGTCTGTAGGAACCACACCTTCAGACTGGGAAAATATATCTATTGTGAGAGTCCAGACAAGGTTGTTTCTGAATGGTGACTTCAGCTGATGTTACCTATGTTTCTTTTAGTAGTGACACCAAGAACTGAAGCCAGAAGTTTTCCCTGCCAAATAATGCTGGGAGAAGGACTGAGTTTGAAACAGGCTGTCTGAGGCAGGTTATGCACCTAACACACTGCAGTCTTCTGTCCATGACATGACAAACGCTTCTTGGCACCACCAGCTGTGTATCAGTTGCATCCTTCCCTGCTCAGCTCAGAGAATTGTCCATTTTTTCCAGGATATCTTAATTGGTTTCTTCTTTTTTCAAATGTGAGGGGAAAAAAAGGAAAATTTCCCATTGAAAAGCAAGTGTAGTTAATAAATAAATGATGGGCACACTGAATATTAGCTAACATAGTGCTGCCCCACAATAGGCGAAATATGCACAGTCAAGCTAGAAGCACTCAGTAGTTTTGCACACATTAAATTATTTTTTTCTGCGCCACTCAACATAGTCTCATTATGCCCCATTAAACTCTGATAATTAAAACAAAATATATTGGAATTGTTTATCCTGGACTTTGTGAGGAAATGAGGTTCATAATAATGCCAAGGGAAAAAATTTACACTACACCAGAATTTGTAATTAGAGTAACAGTTAAGCAAGCACAAGTATGGGGTTTTTTTTTTTGTTTGGTTGGGTTTTTTTAGAATAAAGGTACATTTTCTTGTATTCATTGACTAAAGTAAGTAACAATTCCAAAATAAGAAAGGCTACACTTTGAAGTCTTGGTTTAATCAGAATGTCGTATGTTTAGGTGGCATACCTAGAAGCAGCAGCTAGGGTTATAGAGGGAATAGGAGTAGTCCTCAGCATGGACAGTCTGGAAGAGGAATTGTTGTACCACGTTGTATCACAACAGCAGCAAGAGAAAGCAAGGCTGATAGCAAACGCTGTTGTGATAAACACTGTACCGAGACCAATGAGGAGCACACCAGGCCCTGAAGAGCTCTTGTAAAGAGCAGAAGGATATAGGAATGACTGCACATCCTATAAGCTGGATGCCGCCAAGAACATTGACATCCCCGAGATGAAATTCAGAGCTATACTGAGGAAGAGCTGCACATTGAAGGATTGAAAGCCTTGCAGCATCTTTCCCCTGCCTCCAGCTCCAAGCCTCACCAAAGGCACAATTACAGTGCTGTGTGGGGCTGCCTGAACTGGCTTCGCTGGTGACTGGACACAGAGTGCCCTATTAGCTATGCATGCACTCACCTCTGCAGCTCAAGGTCTGCTGGCCTGGGTCTCTGAGAGTTTATGGGTCTCTGCATCTTCTCGATAGTGTGGGATCAGCATGATTCTCCTCTGGTAGATAACACACCTTGCATTTTACACCCACAGGCATGTGCAAAGAAGTATTTCAGAGGCAGAAAGACTCAGACAAATACCTAGGAAGAGAACCCAACCCCATGGTATAGGGTTATGCTCAACCCTATGATAAGGAGTTCGGCCCAGGTTTGGAACTAAAGAAGTCCAGGTATGTGAGGTATGTGCATTCACACTCATTGTTGCGTAAGGTGGGGAGAGCACTAAACCTGGCCCCAACAACACTACGGTGGGATGGTGGTGGGATCTGAGTATGTTGTGGGAGAGAGCTAATGGTAAAGAGCACAAATTCACAAGAGATCAGACTTCCATGGTCTCCTGTTTGTAGAAGTGTTTGTTTTAAGGGATTTCTGTGGTGCTCTTGTCACGAGGTTTAGGTGACAGGAAGGTGCTTCTTGGCACTGAAGCAGCAGGAGGGATATCCTGGGGATGTCCTGGGGTGTGTGAGGCAGAAGGGTTGGGCTGGGGGGAATTGGTCTGGGATAGTTTCCTGTATGAGTGGGGAGATAACTTAAATGTGCCTGCCCCGAGGAAGCTGGAGCACAGCAGTGCTCTAAGCAGCTGAAAAGCCTCTGCTCTATTTTGTCTGCTCTGCAGGCTTGAAAGTGATGTTCAGGATGAGACATTCAGTTAGGAATGCTCTGAGTTTTTTCTGCGCTGCCTGCAGTAATTACTGTAGTTCCTGTTCTCCGTGTAGGAAATGTGGCATTTATGTGCTTTAGTTGAAAGACCCATGGAGGATAGCATTTGACTCATAGCACTGGAGCTTGTCTCCTGAGAAGAGAGGAGAGAAGCTGGGTGCCTATCATAAGTTCCAGGGCTTTCCTACAGATACTGAATCCTCCAGATTTACTCCAGTCCCTTTTAAGATCACACATGCAAATAAATACGTGCAAATGTGCCTATACATGTGGATTCTTTCTTATGTACAGCCATGGGCACATGCATTCATGTTCATCCCAAACTGCTTCCCTAAGGCTGGTGCTACTTATCCGGAACTGAGGTGGAGTGTTGGGGGTAATGGGAGAACACTGCCACATCCACAGGGTGCATTTCAATGGCTTTGTGCAAAAGCATGTCACACCGAGGCCATCTCTCCCCTTGTGGCTTGTGTGTAGCTGGCCTCCAAGGAGAGTAGTTAGCAGGTGTGAATTGACCTTTGGTGAATGAGACAATTGTGCCTTAAGGCAGCTAATGAAATGTTTTCTTTCTTCCTACTGGGTTTATTGCTAGAAGCCATTCACAGAATAAGAGGGACTGCTAACGTTCTGTTGTCACAAGGATATGTGTGGCTATAGATTCATGCAGATACTAACTGCCCTAGTTCAGAGCTAGATCACAGCCCCGTCTTGGTTCTGGAAAACAAAAGCTGCAAATTTTGCCTGTAAATTGGAAAATTACCTGAAACCACAATTTGGTGATGCTGTAAATCCAGGCCTCGTAACAAAAAGCGGTGTTATGGCATAAATCCCAGTACACTGGTTCAGATCTGCTCACAAAAATCTTGCTTGGTTAACTATCAGGTTAAATGGAGTTGTCAGGTGGCATAAAACCAGTATGGGTACTTAAAAATCAGTATATGCACTTTGTACTGTGATACACATAGGAATCAACTGTTTGTCTATGTCAAATTTTCTGATGAATGTGCTGAGCCAGTGTTGGTGGCCAGGGAACTGTGTCCTCCAAAGCCAGAGTTTAAAAAATGAAGTATAATTTCCCCAAAATGTGTCTAAAATTCCCAGGGGTTAAATCTAGCTAAGCATTGGGCCAGTTTTCCTGTCAGGGAAGGCCCTAGGGGCCAAAGTACTGCTGGAAATAAGCAATCATGATTTTCAGAGTAAGTAATGAATTCTGGGTCTCCACTACCACTGCTGGGATTCCCATTTTACTTCTGGAGTCCTGGCTGTAAGTGGAAGGTGTTGAGGTTTTAACGGTTCAAAATCAGAATTAGAACAAATTATGTTGCAAGAAAAAAAAATTGAGCAATAGGAGCTAAAACTCTAATTTCTTGGCTGGAGAGACAGATATCTGCTGTTAGAGCTAAGACATCATCTCTGTTTAAAAAAACCCCATCCAAATGTAAGCATGTTAGATACTCCACTCAATATGTAACTTACCTAGATCAACCAACACCTCTGAGAATTGTTTCAGTTCCTTTACTAAGATTTGTGCTTTCTGTACCACAAAAAGAGGACTATGCGCCGTGATGGGGAACAGAAGAAGTGATTTAGTTTGCCATACGTAAAATATTCCTGTGCTTGATTGATCAAAACTACTCAAGAATAGAATCACAGAAAAAATTAGGCTTGAAAGGGCCTCTGGATATCATCTTTGTCCAACTTTCTGGTCAAAGCAGGGTTGACTTCACAGTCAGAGCAGGGTGCTCAGGACCCTGTCCAGGTTAGTTATGTATATCTCAAAAGATGGAGCTCTGATAACGGCTCTTGGCCTCTGTCCCAGTGCACACCCACTCTCAGTGTGAATATTTCCCTTAAGTGCATGACTATGCTCTCACTAATGCAACCCAAAAGGGATTTAGGAGTTAGCATTCAGCACTGCATAGGCGTGCCAAGGGCACATGATCAAGTCCTTATCCACAGGGATCCCATATATTGGCACAGTTCAGGGACTGACTCCGTAGGTTATCCAGGGATCCCATCGTGAATAACTTTCTGCTTCCTCAATGTGGTATTTGGTTGAAGGCAGTCACCAAGTGACATTTTCAAATGGCCTGAGATCTTTGAGAGCCACAAATTGCTGTACAGGTGGATGGGAGTCAGAGGCTGCAGCACGCTTGCCATGTCCAGCTGCCCACCAGCTCCCTGCCCTGGAGGCTGCTGCCATGGCTGATGTGCTGCACTTGAGGTGAGTCCACAGCCACTCAAGTCACCATCTGGCTCCTCATACTGGTTTATAAATGTGACAGCTCAGAAGCTGTTTCAAAGGCAGCAGTCTTTGGTAACTGGACAGGACAGACCATGGTCACATATCAGGACACCAACTGCCTCTATGGCTCAACGTCTTTTGGCCTCACTGCTTTCCTGCAGCAGGTGCTGCACAGGAATGGACAGAAATATTTTTCCCCGTTGCATGGCAATTTTCATGATCAAGCAGTCAAATCAACTTTCAAATTTTTGCGTGCCAAAAAGGTAAAAGAAAAATTTTAATTAAAAAAATATTTCAGAGTTCCATAATCTTTTATTCTGATTCCAACAACATTATTTTGCATTTGTAATTTGAAGTTATTTTGTGGTTTTCTTCATTGCAAGTGTCTTTTGAACATTTTGAAAATAAAATGTCAAAAGGGCAGGTTTTTTTCTGTGAACAGCTTTAATATTTAAAGCTCAACTTTTTTTCTTTTTTTAAAGAAAATAGTTTAAATATTCTGAAGAGGTTCATTCTCATTCTGGACGGTAAGTGATATGTGTTCTGATACTCGTGATTGCAACTCAAATGCACATATAAAATGCGAATGTAAACTTTGAAAGTGTAAATGTAACTTGCCAAAGGACAGGTTAAGAAAATAAACTTAATTTAAAAAAAAATAAAATTAAGGTTTGAATATTGCAAACCCTAAATAAACTCCAGAGAATACCAGCAGGGTTCTCTGCTCCCATCCAGCCAGGCAGCATAAACAAACTGATGAACAGCATTCCACATTCCACTTCTGTTGTTTCTTGAATAGCAGCTCACAAATACATCACTTTCTAACCAAGCAAGGCCAACCTTAGGTACAGGAAGTCCATCAGCTGCCCAGAGCTCTGTGCTTCTCAAGGCCACCCAACCTTTCCTTCTTTACCATATGCTGTCCTGAGATCAGCACTTTGTGGTGACTCCTGTGTGCTGGCTGTCTCTCTGTGCAGAAGCCCCGGAGGTAGTTTATGCCTCTTTCAATGACAGGTAAGTGACCTTGCAAGTTCCATGAAGTGTGATAACCTGTTCCTGTTCAAAGTCCTGTCTCAAGCCTTCTCAACTCATTTCACCAAATGCTCCAAGGTGCCAGAGACAAGGATAGGACCTGCATTTTAAGGTAAGAAAATGGGACAGAGGGCACAGGAAAGGGTGGAGGGAGGTTTAAGAAAATATGTTGGGAAAGATAAGATTCATGAAGCTGGAGGTGAAAGGCTGAAAGGCAATATGGATGGTGTCTCAATTTGAATTTTTTTAGAATGCTTTAGGAACCTGCCCTAAATTTTGCATGACCCTGTATTGCCTTGTTCTTAAGCCCAAAGAATGAATTATAGTTTCCTCCTTTCCTTCATTCATGTAATATTCAGCTTGTTTACATTGTTCCATTTCATTCTCTGAATCAACAGATCTCTGAACATCAGTGAACATCATTATCAGTGTTGCAGTAATGCCTTTCATCAGAAATACTCTAGCACAGAGCATCCATATCCTTGGAAATAACTCCAGAGGGATTTAGATGGAGAAAGGCCTCTCCTAGTTTCCCATTGAATCAAATT
>NW_010147682.1:0-3482 GCF_000699245.1 Pterocles gutturalis | reverse complement strand
CCAGGAATGAACTTGAACTTAAGCATGGTTAGGAGGGTAGGCTGAATGACTGAGGTGTTACACATAAACTATGTCATCCACCCATCATGACAAGAAGAAAAGGGTAGAAAGGAAGGTTTTAATCCTTTCTTTGTGCTAATTCACAGAAAATAAGCACAACGGTTTACGTTCTTGATACTAAGATAAAGATTTGGCTTTATCATACTTGGTGAAGAATAAGACCATGACAGCATCAAAATACCTATCCAGCTGGCATGAACATGATGTTGGACCATCTCTGTCCTCAGCTAGAGATCTGAGACAAATTTATTCTGACAGCCATATACCCTGTCTTGTTAACACGAGGAGATGCAGAGAAGTCAAGAGACAATGTCTCTGGAAAAGGTGATCTGTTTTCAGGATTTCTAAAGTCCCAGACAATAGTTAACATCTTTGAAAAGCAGATAATTGTTTTAGGGGGTCTACATGAATCGGGAACTGAAAGCTGGGCAGCTATTTTTAAGAATATTCTATTGTTCCTAGATACGCTCTGTCAGAACAAAGGAGGAATAAACAATAGTACAGCTGATGTATATTTCAGGGGTCAGTTCCTGCAGAACTTCCAAGCGTCTCAAAAATTCCAAATAAACTAGTAAGTCCATGGGAGAATAAGAACCACCCAAAGAAAGTGCAAACCTAAATCTGAGATATCACGTGTCTTTCAAATTTTAACTTTGACCTCCACAGCTGTCAGTATTCTAGTGGCTCTGGGAACCTTTCAGGCAATAGGAAATCACTTTTCTGCCTTTGGCCAGGGTAAATAATATCAATAAATCATATCATCCATGTTTATATGAGACCTGTTCCATTTTCAAAAACATCGGATTCTGGTAAGCCAGTGCAACTACTTCTGGAAAAAATCTTTTCTCCAAAGGTAATGTCAAATGGTTAAGAAGTTAATTTAAATGCTCTGAGTTTACTGCTCTCTTCCCCAGTAGTTGTCCATGATGGACAACTTGAGTAAATAAATTAGTCTTTCTGTATCTCATTTTCCTACCTTCAAGTAATGCTACTACTTTTTCTCACTCTTACAGCTGCTCGCTTGGAAGTCTTTTCTCACAAATCTTGGTTAGAAGACTAATTTTGGTGGGAAAGGGCACATCTTTATATGACATCTTATTTTAAAAACCCACACAATCACTGAAAAACAGTGTTGTTTTGCCTCAATAAATCCTGGCATAGTCCCAGCCAGGGACTATGGTAAGGGGCCCAGGCGTACGTTTGATAAAGGCATAGCTCCAGGTGGAGAACTGTTGCTACTGAACAAGTCTTCTGGCAGACTAATCCTCTGTACCACTAGAGATGCCACAGAACACCTTCTTGTGCTCCATGGAAAGGGAAGGCAAAGTATGGTTTATGGCCTGTCTTTTGCATGTTCACACTGTTCTGGCTATAGGACTGTAGTCCTGGTCAGCTCTGAAAGGAGACACGTGGTTCTAGACGCAATACTGCATCGTGGAGAGGGGAGAAGATGTCTGTGTATTTGCTTGAAGCTTGGTGTGACCTGAGTTGAATGAATGTAATACTTGTAAGGACATAAACCTAAGGGGTCATGGGATGAGGCTGGCACACTGCATGATTTCTCAGTGGTACGTAATTTAAGCTAATATCCTTCCCTTCTCATGCACTTCCTCTGCCATGCCCTGAAATTTATGTGCAAATCCATTGGTTGCTCAGGCTTTGTGTTGCATATTCCTGCATCTAAGTATCATGTAATTTCAGTCCAGACAGCAGCTTTAGAATGAGAAAAAATATATCCAGTATACGCAGTCCCCATTAGAGAAAAGGAAAGAAGAAAAAAGAAAAAAATGAGGGCTTACTTTCATTATAAGTGAGACCAGGAACGTAAAAGTTCAATTACCAGAATGCATTTGCTTTGTACATTTTAAACCTGCTGTAGCTGGTACAACCAGCACATGCAGTTGAGTCTAATTGCTGCTTTCCAGCTTGGCCTAATTGATGCTCTGATTTGCAGTCACCCACCTCTACAAGCCCATGTTTCATTGCGTTTTACTCTTGCTCCTGAAATCCTAAAATCCCTATGGGGAGAAATAGATTACAGCAATCCAGAGCTTTTGTGTTTGTGAACTGACAATTCTTTCTCCCCTGTACTTTTCTGCATCTACACGTGAACAATGAAAATACAGTAGGTTGACAAAGAGATATTAAATACCCCAAAATATTCCTTATTGAGGCAGACATAGCTCCTTTTGAACTCACTAGGAGTTTTACTTAAACTCTGAATGAAAACTGCAGTGGTATAAGATCATCTCTCAGAGATTTTAATAACCTAATTGGGATGTTTATATTACAAAACTGTATTAGTCTCTGCTCACAATTACAAAGAGAAAGTTCTTTGCTGAAGAATGTGTCAATATTTTCCATGGAAAATTATTTAAAGAAAAGCTTTTGAAACATGTAAACCTCATGGGTTTATCTTTAAATAAGCACTTCAGTAATAATAAAAAAACCCCTCTAATGTCTCCTGCAGCTTTGATTTCAAACACGTCACATTCTTCATTAAAGCAATCATTGTTAAAACAGAGGGACATAAAGCAACATAGGATTTATTCCTTCATTAAACTGATGATCCGTATATGAAGCCAATTAACATTATGAGTCTGGTGAACATCAAGTGTAAAGAGGTTACAGAAAATTAAAAGCAGTCACCTTGGTCTTTAGATAAAGAAAGAACACTTTTACATTATAAATTATAAGAGTGTCCAAGCGGGACAAATCGGCAAATTTGGTTAATTGGAAAATACATTTTACTGCACGTGAATTAGGGTAAAATAACCTTTTAGCTGCTAGTCTTTTTTTTTGTGGTCAGGTATTGGGAATCATGGTAAAGGAAGTGTTCAGACATGGAAAGGCTAGAGAGCCACTTCATCAAACTTGAGCCATTCAGATTTTCCTGGTTTTTACAAATGTTACCCTCAAAACTGAGCACTCTGAAGGAAAATATCCATCCAGTGATTTTGCTCATCAGTCCAGTCCTATGTTTTATTGTCATGGGAGAAAAATTAGAAGAGATGTGTTTGTGTGCACAGCACAGGAACAGTTTTGCTTTAAGACAGACACAATCAGCAAAAAATATCTATCTATAGTTGTATTTACTTGGACTTTTCCTTGCAGACGTAGTAGCTAAAACTGATGTAATGATAGTAGTAGTAGTAATAATAATAATAATAATAATGTGCATGTGAGAGAGACTTTAAGGACTTTGCATTAAAAGTTTGTTTTTTTCCTGAACTATTGTAGCTCCCATCTGTATGTTATTTCATGTTTCAACTTGTTTTAAAGTTTGCCTTTGGTAGCTAGAGGAGAGGAACTACCAGAGAAATACCAGCCACGATCCAAAGCAATTTATTGTGGTTTTACTCCTGTAGTTCCAGCTTGGCAGGAAAGCGCCTCTAGAAGGGGTGGCACGGGGAAACCCGCAA
>NW_010147681.1:5952-13032 GCF_000699245.1 Pterocles gutturalis | reverse complement strand
GGGGGGGAGAGGTCAGGGCTCTGAGTTTGGGGGGGAATTGAGTTAGCAGGGCCTGATCCTGCATGCTATGCCCTGTGCTGGTGGTGAAGCAGGGACTCCCGTGTGCTGCCTGGGCAACTGGTGTGCTGGGGACCCTCAGAGAGCAGGGAGCTGGTGGATGCACCTACCCATCAGCTCCAAAGGTGAGCGCAGCGACGGGATGCCTGGATGCGTGCCAGGGAGCCACTCTCGCCTGCCCTGGTCCAGGAAGAAGCCTTTGTGTGTGTGCAGGATGCCCAGCCCTCCACTCCTGCCCTTCTTCCCCTGGGTGAGGGGTAAAAACATAGTGAGGCTTTGCCCAGTGCCGGGGTGTGCCCTTGACACCCCCAAACAGCAAGGGTTAATGCAGCCGGACAGTGAGCAGGAGGGAGGGCTGGGCTGCTTGTAAGAACTGTGTTAGATTCCTCCTTGGAAAAGTTCACTGTTGCTTAGGGGATGCCAGAAAACAAGGGGAATTTTGCCATGTGAAGTCCAATTTGCACGTTTTAGCTCATTCTTCTTCTGCCTCTTCCCTGGCACAAAGTGGGAGGAAGAAGAAAAAAAAAACCCAACTACTTTGCAATGCTCATCCTCTGTCCTGGACAGCTTGGGGTTTGTTGTCTTTTGTTCCACCGATGCAATCCTAAGGGTTGCAGCTCTCTGGGCTGTGGTCCTTCACACTTGCCTCTCTCAGTGCTCATTCATTGCTAGGAGTGGGAAAGCTGGAGGCATAGTAAGGGAATCTCCAAAACTGTGGTGTGCAGCCTGTGGCCCGCCCAGGCAGCTGTGCACAGGGATGTTACACCTGGAGCAGAAGGATGAGCTGAACCCAGCTGGGAGGAATGGCTGAGCAAAGGGGTGGGAGTTTGCTCACAAGCACAGAGTTATCTACAAGGGGAGTGGGAAATTAAAAGGGATCAGGCAATTCTGGGTGAGGTTTATGTGCAATACAAGTCAACCCCCCTTCTACATATACACACACTCCTCCAAAGCCTCATATTCCCCAGGTTTCTTTTTAGATCAGTCATCTGTGCAGCTGCATTGCATGGATTTTGCCACTAGAATGCACCCTTATCTATGGTAAGAGGAGCGATGGTTGCTTGAAAGCATTAACTCCTTCTTCTCCAAAATTTCCATGCTTAAGGCTTTTTTTCCACCTCTCAGGTGTTCTTGTTTTACAGCCTTCCTACCCCATGTGGGTTCTGTAGTAAAGATCAGCCCCCTCCTGTCCTTCCCCCTTTTCAAAAAAGAAAGCCACATTTCTAAGCTTTTTTTTTTTTTTAATTTTTGATTTTCTTTCTACCAAGAGGTTTTCCAGGGGTTTTATTTAATACTATCTGAATCTCTGCTTAGATCACAGTTAACTGCCAAAAAATAGGCACCCTTAAGCTAAGAAAGCAGCCCCCTAGGATTTTATCTAGAAGTGCTTTTAAATGGTTTCTCCAGTTGACACTTATGACTTTTACAGCATATTAATTGCATCCTGCCGCTGATTTTTATGAGAATCAGCCGCTGGTCTGAATGGGTCCTTTGCCGAAAATAGCACCGAGCAGAGAGCAAGCACTCTTACCTGGAGATCTGGAAGCACTTTGTGAGAGGGCTTAGAGCAGGAGAGAATTTGCTTTCCTCATTCTCTCCTTTACCCCTTAGGAAGCAGTGTGCCCTGTATATTAATACCTGGTACGGAGACACCGAGAGTATCTGGAGCAGTGGAAGGGAGGTTTCACTCCCACTCCAATCTGCAAAACACAAAATGGTGAAGGCATGTAGAGAACTGCCTCCATCGAGCCCAGCTGCAAGCCTTGGCACAGGAGGCTTGGGCACGGCTGGATTGCCATGGGGCAGAGATCCTGCGAGGGATCCCTGGGGAAGCTGCTCTAATTTAGGGCTGTCCGGGAACTTTCCCTTGGGCTTTTAGAACAGACCAAAATGCAGGTGGTGTGAAGTTGTCTAGCGGCCACCCTCATTTTACTCCTACGCAGTGCTGCGAGGGCCTTCATCCACGAAAGCATGCCTGGAAACTGAGTCATAAGATGTCCAGGTTTTAGCCATGAGATGTGCCCTGATGGTGGGTTTTCTCCCACATTATGAAAGTAGCCTCAGCCATGGGGATCTTGGGGCTGCCGCCTGCACTGAGCCGCTGAGCCCAGCATTTGGGATGGAGTTGCAGATGAATGCCTGGTCCGTGCCTATCCGCTGTCTTTGGCACCTTTTGCCAACACTCAAAAAACCCCCACCACCCTGGGAAAGTAAGACAGCAACGGGGCAACGTGCAGCATACGGCTGGTTGTGAGCTGTAGGAAGCCTGCAGCTAACAAAGATCACATTTCTCCTGGCTTGCGCTCTTCCAGGGGAGATCACAATCGTGTTTCATGTTTATAAGACATGCTTTCTTATTTTGGGGGAGTGAACAAGAGAGCATTCAGAGGAAACTAAGGTTTCTATTAGCATCTTCTAATATACTTCATTGCTATAGGCTCCATGTGTTACATATGGCTCTTTGTTGCAAAAAGAGAAATAATTATTTGGAAAGCAGTTACCGTTCTTCACATCTCAGATACGTCACACTTCATTATGATACTCTCTGTAACGTGCAAAAGCACTGACTTTCCTGGGTATGATAAAGAGGATGGAACACATGCTTTAATCAGTTCGGGCTAACCTGTGTGTTTTGGAGGCATTTAGAACATCAAACAAGTTCAGGCAATCTAGAAAGATTAACAGCTGAATAACAGATACAAGAGTGAGATTTTTTTTTCTTCTCCCTCCAAAACCACTGTCCAGTTTGTGTAGATCTGAAACTCATTAGCAAAATAATGCTCATGCAGGAGAATGTATATTTTTTTTTCCATGTGCAAGTATTAAAAAACACCACCAGGTTGTTAAATGAGATACCTGAAGCATTGTTATGAAAAAAAAAAGCTGAGATTTCATCCTTGGAGGGAAAAATGACAAGTGACAAAAGAAGAACTGATGGGGCAAGTCAGAGACAGGAGTGCAGAAAGGAGAGATGAGCAACAGCAGGCGGTGCAGATATCAATGCATTATTTCAGTTTGCATGGAGACTGGGTTGACTGTCAGAAGTAAAATGCTATTTCTTCCGAAGATATTTGTCCTTCCCTTGGACAGTGCCTTCTTACTTGTGATGATAACCCCAACAAGTGTTCACAGCTTCATGCTGGGAGCCCCTTTCCAGCCCGTCCTGCAGCAGTGGGTGTAGTAGAGTCAGCGAGGGCTAGGTGGCATACTGGATACGTTGGAGAGTCACCTCCAAGGACTTCCTTCCACATCCAGCAAGGGCTAGGCTGAATGAAATTATCTCTTTGCAAGCAGCTTTCTGTGTCATTAAAAAAACAAAGCAACCAATGCTTCCAGTGAAGACAGCATCAATGTTTTGCTTTCTAACATGCCTCATGGGGGTATCAATTTTAAACCACATGTAGAAATGGAGTCTCCCCTCACCAGATCAGCGCCTGGGTGTTCTGCGGGGCTGTGTTGGCTCTGTTTCATATTATCAAGGCTAGGCTGCCAAGATTTCCAGCGGTGACTGGTGACTGAGGTGCCTCCATCTCCCTGTAGCCCACACAAGTCAGCTTGCAAGGTGGGGGGATTCAGTAAGTGAGGGACATCAGATCCTGAGCATCAGGAGGTCCTTGGAGTCTTTCACAAGGACCAAAGCATAAAGGCTGTACTGGATGTTGAAATGATTGAGGCAGAAATGGCTCAGGGGACAAATTCCTCTTGCCTGATCATAGGTGAAATTAGTTTCTTCTGCTAACAGGGAAAAGACAGATGTTTCATCATGAGCAGACAACAGAGGTTTCCCTTTGCACCTTCCCAGACAGAGCGGAGGGCAGAGGTCATTGCATTGCTGGTGGCTCTCAAAGGGACTGAGAGTGGTCCCCAAGCATGGGGTGAGCGGCTCAGTGTCCCTCCCACCTCACACATGTGGCCCAGCACCGAGCGGGTGCTCTGACTTTCTCACCCCCCTAGCCATGTATGCCATGGGCATGGGCCTGTGTATGGGGCTGTGCTTCCCTGGGTCACGGGGAAAGTGCAGTCTGGCTCTGGGGAGGAGGGTGGCTCTCTCCAAGAGACACTGGATGACCAGGGATGAGCCACAAAAGCGGCTTCAAATTCCCCTGTCTGCGCAACAGGGCTGAGTGAGGCTTCTGTATCTCGGAGGGGACCGTGTGGGTTTAAAGGGCTGTCTTTGAAAGCGGTTGGAGATCTTGTCGAGGTGCTCTGCGAGCTGGAAATATCCCTGTGATTTGCTCGCTTTCCACCTCCACCTTCCCCCGCTCTGTGCTGCCCACATTCTTTTTTTTGTTATTAATTGTTTTAGATTCAGACAATGCCTCTCCTCTGGCCTCAGGCAGATGCACTGGCTGAATCACTAAAACACTTTAACACACATCTGCTGAGGCAGCAAAACTCAGTATCTCTCTCTTTTTTTTTCTCTCTCTTTCTCTGCCTCTTCAGTATCACAGTCAAAAGGTGACCGAGACACAAAGTAGATCTGGAATTGGCTGAAAAGGGAAAATGCTCCCAGCTGAAGTGCAGAAAACACCTGCATCTAATAAAACCAAATGAGAAACATCATCAATAACCTGAAAAAAATTGTATAAATACAAGGAAGAGTATAAATTCAGATGGTCTCTGGGAAACTGGAACAGATGCCCCAGCCTGCTGTCTTCTGGAGGTATTGTCTAATTATTTACCTTGTGCAATAAAATACAGGGGGTTGCAGTGACTCTCTGGCATAGATTAAGGACCTTTAGAAACCTTGCTGTGCAGACGGATGCCATGGTGATGGGTAGCTCAGAAATACAATGGGTTGTTGCTGTGGTGGGAGAGGGGCATCTCCTGGAAGAAGCAGTTGTCCTCAGAAGGTCATTCCTTTTGGCCCCTATAAGGTTTTGCAAGTTCTGCCGTGAGTGTTAGGATAATGGTTTAGGGTAGAAAATATGCTTGGAGTTGACCAAGAATTCACAGGTCCCTTACAGAATGTGCTGGGTGTGATGTGGGATGCCGTTTGCCTCTGTGGTCAAGTACCTCCTGCCTGGCCCTGTGAACGAGCAGTAAGCAGTGCTTTACCTGGAGGACATTAGTCCTGACTGTGCCCATCACCTTCCTCCAAGCCTGCTGTGCACGTTCATTCCTGAACCTTTGCATAGTGCCCGAGGAGTTGGTGTGAAAGTAACCTCTTGGGCCCTGCTGCTTTTTTAAAAAAAATTATTTTATTTTATTTTATTTTATTTTTTAATCTTTCAACCACTCTGGATTCCCTCCTGCTCTGTGCATGAGCCAAGATGGATTTGGGATTTTAATTTCCTTTTGCACTGCCACTTGTCTGGAAATGTGCTTGTCCAAATCAATATCACCACCAGGAACACACCAAAACCCCTCTCCAAAGGGCAGGGAAATGTGATTTTCATGGAGAGCCCCATGAGCGGATGTCTGGCTGCACCACTGGCAGGCCTGGGTATGGATGGTTTCGAGGCTTTCTAGAGATGAGGAGACATGACCTCTACAGCCTGACTCTGAAGGGCACTCAGAAACCAGGCTGTCTCTCCTGCTGAGGTGCTGCAGAAGTTCCCAGGGACAACCAGACAACACTGGGATTTGGGGATGGGAAGAACTGGCAGTTTCCATTTATAGCCCTTTTGACAAGGGAAAACTACTTCCTTTCTCCTCACTTTGACTACCACACCTTGATTTGCAGAGTGTTCTGCTGATGCCATGCCTGCATACAGCCTTCTTTCAGTAAATGCCCATAATGAGTAGAGCACTTGTGTCATTCAAAGGACAATTAAGATCCTCACCAGTCTAATCCAGGTTGCAGCGTAGACCCTCAGTTTCCCCACTGTGAAAGGAAAATATCCTGTCTCCATCCTGTCCCAGACACATACATGGAGCTGTATCCATGAAGGTCTGCAGAGCACTGTAAGGTCAAGAATGTGTGTAGCGTTTCAGGGTCCTGCTGAGACATCAGGGACAACAGCTTCTGTGATGGGGACCCAGGCTCATGCAAGTCTGGATGGAGACGGACCCAAACTAAAGGGGCCCTCAAACACTCCTTGGATACATCCTCTTGTTAGCCGCCAGTAACTGGCCTGGGTGTGGGCTCATAATTATATCCTTGAAGTAATTCCCTGGACTTCCCCTTACCCCCACTCTATAATTATTCATAGTTATTTTCTAATGGCTGTCCTGCCACTTGTTTTCTTTCTGGCTTTCTTTTTCTTCCGAGTAATGAAAACACATCAATGGCCTTTCTCCAAGAACAGCTATTAAAGCAATCACCCCTGCCTATCCCCTCTCCCCTTGTTTAAAGCCTATCAAGCTCCATTGGATTTGTGGCCAGAGTTTGCATCAAATTGCTGTTTTGGGGTTGCCAAAAAAAGCACAACCAGAAAGTTCGGAGAGGAGGGGGGAAGAAGAAGAAGAGAGAGAAAGTTATAATCTTCCCAGATCACAATTAATTACATTTACAATAATTACGCTTTTCCAGACAGTTACACTGCTGACAAGCAGGAGGATCTGCTCTTGGAGGGGAACCTGTGTGCATATTTCAGCCTCTGCTTTTTCTCTAGTACGAGTCTTTTGTGACACACAGCTGGCACTGGGACACTTCTGTCCCCAATGGGATGGAGAGGACAACTTGCATGTGCAGGGAAGTGTGGGTGACTTCACCCCCTCAATGGCAGAGCTTGCTCTCACACACGGGTCCTACCTCAACTTGCCAATTCTCCACCTCTGCTGAGTGCAAATTTCAATGCCATATTTCGTTAACTCATTCCCCTGACATTCTGAAGCATGGCAGAGGCTGGGTGGAGAATGCAGGACTGGGGGTGACTGCCTAAAGCTGTTACTCAAGGCAGAGAAGGATTAAGGGATGCTGTATCTTGGATATGGGCTGGGCTGTGCCTCATTCAGATCTCCAGGGAACATATCCTTGTGTGGATGGGTCTAATGGATAAACACAGCCATTTGGAGCAGCTCCTGTGAGTCAGGCTGTGCCTGACTTATCCAGAGGGGTGTAGCAATTAGGGAAGAGCG
>NW_010147681.1:398-5921 GCF_000699245.1 Pterocles gutturalis | reverse complement strand
AAGGCACTTGGGTCTCCTCCAACCAGCCCCTTCTTGTGGTGCCTCTTTCAGAGGCCACCATCCTCTCCAGTCTCCTGCTGTGCTGAGATCCCCGACAAACCTCTCCCTTGCACCACAGACCAAGATATTATCTCCTCTCATTGCCTGTGCTTGACATTTCCTGCTTGAAACCCCCTCTCCTATCCTAAACCAGAGGTGTGGGGACCCAAATTCTCATCAGAGGCAAAACCTCAAACACATTAAAATAACACATTTTGTCATTGACCCAGTTATTTGCACTTTCAGAGCTGTCATACTTCAGACCCATCAAAAGCTTTGGATCCCACATATTCTCACCTGTAATGTGATATATTTATGCCTTATACCAAATGCCCTCCCTAAGACTGCATATCACGTAGACCACTCAGGGAAGAGCAGAAACACCTACTTACCAGTGGGAAACATTTTTATGCAACATCCACTTCATCTCCAGCCTGTGAATCCTGATCCTCAAGGGTAAGCTAAAATAATACCGACTCTTGAACTAAAATTCATAACTCTCCTGGCTGTGACAAATCACAGCCTCAACAAGAGATATTCATTTTATGGCATATTACAGCTTCCCTTACAATTTACCTGTCCCCCAGGATCCTAAAGGAAATAATTATCTGTCTGTGTGTCCACCCAGGACCAACAGCCTTCCTGCCTCCCCTTTTCCAGCATCTTCCTCTGCCCTCCAGTTGCTGGCTCCCTTAACACAGACAAGTGCAGTCACTACAGCAGAGAGCCACGGGTGGTATTTGCAAGCCAGGGACAGATCTCCCTGGCACTCCTGACAAATGGCTTGCAGTAGTGCCACCCCTTGTTGCCCCACATGGGCCAAGAGCTGTAGGGCCCCATTACCAGTCTGCTACCCTAATTCCCTCACCTTGTTGGTGAGCGGAGGTGTTTCTACCCTGTGAACAGGACATCCTTTCCCTTGCACTTTGTTTTCCCTAGGAGGCATCCTGACTCCCATTTCTGCCCTGCTGGCCTTCCCAGCAGAGTGGAGCATCGCTCAGGGATGACCCAGCCAGAGTCACCCTCTGATGAAAAACCCTAGGACATAGGGTCGGGACTGGCCCATAAAATGTATCATTGTTTCACTCAATATTAAAATAAATGATTAAAAAAGTGGTATTAAAGCTTATGCATAAAAAAGATGGTTGAAATAAGATCAGATGCAATCCAGGAGGAGGTGAGGGAAAATGGAGTCTGTGCCCAGTACAGAAGTAGTGGGGCATTAAATGTACAACTGTCTCTTGGTCTGCCAGAGTCAGAGCACACATCAAAGGCCTGAACTTGGTCCAAACCTTCATTTCTTTTTTCTTCCTTCCTTTTGCCCCCCGCCCCCCCTTTTTTTTTATTGGAGGGGGAATCTCCACAGCCTCATGTAAACCAAGTTTCACAGCCTGGGGCAGGCATGTAGCTTTCTCTGGACTCTTCTTATTTTCCTTTCACAGCCATGCCATGGTAGGCTGAGAGAGAGAGAGAGGGAAAGGCAGACCTGCTTGTGCCTTGTGTTGGAGCTGACTACGCAGAAAAGCCATCAGGAGGTCAAGTGGAACACACGGATCTCTCAGCAGGAGCCAGCACCCTCATGGGTTTGTGCTGGGAAACGATTATGGTTCTTGCGCTTTTGCAGCCTGGGGCAATGTAGTGACTCAACATGCTTATGCCAGTGGGAGACATCTTTGTGCTGTGATGCATGTAACAGCATCAGGAATTAATTCAGTATTCCTCCCATGTGTCAGGCTGACAGGAACTCGCTCAGACCAGAGGCGTGCTCCGGCACACGTGACGTCATGTCTTTGAAGGCACTTCTCGCAATGGCCTCAGGAAAACGATGGCCAAGTGTGTCCTGCTTGGAAAGAGGTGGGTAATGGGAATAGGGCAAGGAAACCAAACCCTCCTATGAAAGGAAATTCCGAGAGAGCTTCTCCATAGCTGTGGGTTTCATGTTCCACTGGGATCCATAGACCTTTGTCACCATCCCTCTGTCTGGAGCAAGTCTGGTGTAAATGATGCCTTGAGACATTGGACTTATCTAGGGCAGTTAATTTTTACATTTCAGATGGAAGCCTGGGATTGAACCAGTGTGTGCAAAATGGGCAACAGAGGGTTAAGGGCTCAAGAGAAATGTGAACCAACTTGACAGGGTAGACTTAGAGGACATAGTGCCATGAAGAGCAGACAATTTACAATGGAGTTAGGAGGAAGGGCAGGGATCTCTGTCTCCTGCAGCTGAAGAGCCATTTCTTGGTGTTGAAATGTCACATGAAGCAGCACAGTAAACAAGCATCCTGGCAATGATGCCAGTTCTGCCGACATTCATATACCAGAGTGATGGATTCTTCCTCAGGACGAGAACTTCATCTGTGAACAAAAGCATGTGCACAAATTTAGGCCAAAGGAAAAAAATCGTGCCTTCCACTTGCCTTCATTTTAATGGCCCATTTGCACTCTTTTTCCATAGTTTTCAGCAGCCTCTTCAATCTTCCTGCAGAAATCCCTCAGGACAGCCTGATCCAATATAAACTTTACTGTAGCAGCTTTCCCAGGTGACTGGCTCCTGTGGCTATTCACTCCACTCTAGCTCTTCCTGAAGCCACTAGTTGCCAGATCCTTGATGCTTTTCTGAGGTGTCCAAGTCTGTGAATAGCACGTTGCTTGATTTCCCCTCTTCCTTGAAGACTTTCTTGTCTGCCTCTTAAAGTCTCATATTTTCAAAGGACGGGCACTGCAACCTTCCTAAATTTTAATGTATTTCAAATGCAGTAGTGCAAGATGTTGGAGGGGTCACAGTGAGAGTCTCCATCCTCCCCTCAACTTTACTCACACTCTTCC
This sequence comes from Pterocles gutturalis, assembly GCF_000699245.1. Lineage (NCBI taxonomy): Eukaryota > Metazoa > Chordata > Aves > Pterocliformes > Pteroclidae > Pterocles > Pterocles gutturalis. Next base: position 3,056 of record NW_010147681.1, on the reverse strand, counting down.
AAATCAGTGTAGTAGCCTGTACACCCTAAATAGCTATGCTTGCAGACTCCATCCCACCTACCTTTACACATCTAAAAGTTGGTTGTCTAGTTGAAGTCATTTTGCTCTTTCATGGTTAAAGATAGGTGTGGGGGAATCTGAGATGTCCCTAGACCTGAGAGTTTTGATTGATGTTGAGAAATCCTGTCCTTTCTGAGATCACTTGACTGACCAGTGCTTGCAGGGCTAATACCTTCAGTCCTTCTCCAAAACAGCCTGGCTTTTGTGCCTTGGACTCTGCTGCTCTTCCAGCAGGCTTTGGAGCCCTTTGGCTGATGGCCACTCAGCTTCCAGGACCAGCCAGGGGCAGACGGCTGCAGTCACCCTGGTACAGCTGCAGCCTGCATGGGATGTCTTAGGACCAGCCAGGGGCAGACGGCTGCAGTCACCCTGGTACAGCTGCAGCCTGCATGGGATGTCTTAGGCTCAGTCATGGCTGCATCTGTTCCAACTGGTGGATGAGCCAGAAAGGCTGCTTGTTTATCTGAAAGGTAGCTGGAGAGTGGCCTTAGACAAAGTTTGGACTTGGGACCTCTGTTCCTGGAGCTGCCTGGATATGGTTTTAACTGAGCATGATGTATGTGGCTGCTGAGTTACCATCCCTAATCTTTTTCCCCTCTACCATAACCAGTTTCCATAAGCACTGTGAGGCCAGGTCTGAAAAAAAACCAAAATAACCCAAACAAAACCAAAGCAAAAAAACCCCTCTGTTGAGGGGAAAGATTAGCTGAGTAACTACATTTCCTGTACATCAGATGGCTGAAGACACATAGGTTTCCCAGTTTCCAGTGCACCATAAAATGGAACACAATAAGAAAGGGGAATGAGATTAATGGGAAAAACATCACGGTCTGCTCCCAGCCAGAGCAGTCGCACCAAAAGTCAGGGGACTGCACCAGTGAAGGTATGAGCAGGATTTGGCCTTGAATCTCTTAAATGAGGACGTTACCAGAGTACCAGGTTACACAGCCTCGTTCTCTGAAACAAATCCTGCTAAAGTAGAAAGGATTTGTTAGGAGACTGCAAGGTCAGGAAAGCAAGATTATTGGTTTAGTGGCCTTCTGCTGTGCTGGGGACCCCGGGCGATGGCAAGCACAGCTCTGCCCAGCATTTCACATCTTTCGCTTTGTCATTTAAAAACTTGTAAAAAGGAGAATGAGACGTTCTCCTTTCTTTCTCTTCAGTATTTGCACAGTTGGAGTCATTCTTACTCTGTGCTTTTTTTTTTTTTTTATGTTCCCCCTCAGAAAACAAGTGCTTCAATGCCCTTATTTTCTAAATAAACTGAACATGCCCACACAAGTGCACCCACGAATATTAGCAGCCCAGAGCGCATGACCACAACAACGAACCATTTTATAGTGCAGTGTTCATGAATATCCTGTTCAGACCAGCTGAGCCCCCTGTTCATAAACAGCTCTATAGTTTCTGTTAACCAGCAGCCCTCCAGTAATGATCTGTTCTGTTCAGCCCCATACCCTTTGGTGACCTCCCAATAAAAGACCCCACTATTGCTGTGCAACTTGGCCACAATTAATCAATGTAGCTCAGGGCTTGCAAATTACTTTCACCCTTGCCAGCCATTACTTTTGAGTGACCCTACAATAACAAACTGAGATCCACTGCTGTCAAAATTGTCAGATTTTTTCTTTTTTTTTGCAAATACCTCAAAACAGCTCTCTAAATAAAATTATTCTTTATTATTTAGCCATTTCAGAAATTAAAACTTATGGTCAGAACTTTCATCGACATGGGTGCAAAGAAACAGTAATTTGGGGGAAAAGGCAGAGATCACTTTTAATAGGTTAATTGTCCAGATGGGAGAAAGAAGGAACACCCAGTGTCGGTCTGGAGGATCCAAGACCTGTGGCATGGCACAGATCACATCTATGGGACTTCACTCTGTCCCTCCCAACCCCCCAAAGATGGGGATGTCACTCATCTTGTGCCTGGGCATGTCTCTTGCCTGTGTGGTACCCATCCCAAGGCCTAGAAGATGCTGTGGCAGCTGTGACGAGGAGTGAAGGAGTGTTCTGGCAGTTAAATAGCACAGACAGTCACATGCTGGTGCTTGAGCCCCTGTCCTCTTTGACTTGCTTGTGCAAGTGGATTTGCTGGTGGCTAATGCTGTCTGTGGCTGAGTCGCCTTTTCCTGTAGTGGGTACTTGATTTACAGTTTTCTCCTTTATCTGGTTGCCAGTTTTCATGAAAACTGTAGAAATGTTACATCTTGGAGGACCCGCAGTGCTGTCAGATGTGGTTGAAATGGACCAGTGGGTTGAAAAGCTATCGCAAAGTCATGGGGACACAGAAATGCCTTTACCTCTAAGCATAGGTATGACTGAGCACTGTTCAGTCTGTGGTGTCTGGTGTCACAGCATTGTGGTGGCATTTTCACTGTGTCCTTTGTGATTCTCTGCCAAAGTCAGTCTGGAATTTGTCCTGTTTCACCTTGTTTTAGCACCTGGGGTTGAAATGAATTTTAAAACCAGAGGGAAGCACAAAGAGCTGGCACACAGTGGGGTCCTGGCTCTGATCTCTCCAGAGCCACTGACTCACTCTGTGATCTTCAGCAAGGCTGTTGACCTGCCTGAGCTTTGTGCTACACAGCTGGAAAAT
>NW_010147681.1:0-367 GCF_000699245.1 Pterocles gutturalis | reverse complement strand
AAAAAAGAAAAAAAAAAAAAAAAAAAAAAAAAGAATAAAAAAGCAATGGGAACTTCACTCAAAAGAGCAGATGCAAAGATTTTCTGGATAAACAAATCACCTAAGCCCTGCCACTTCAGCCCTCCCAGTCCTTCTCTCTTCCTTGCACCTTATAGTTCAAGCAAGAAGTTTAAAGTGGAAAGTCTGGGGCTGTGTTTTCTTACGTGTTCTGGATCCTCCTTTAACTGTGAAAATGTTCAAAGTGAAAACTTGACCTGGCAACAGTTTCTGAATGACCTTGCTTTGGCTGTGAAATTCACTTCAGCTTTGCAGGAGCAGATTTTTATAGTCTTCTCTGGTAGAGGAACAAAAAGATTTATTATTATTA
>NW_010147680.1:0-19817 GCF_000699245.1 Pterocles gutturalis | reverse complement strand
TCGGGAAAAGGGGGGCACGGCTGGGGTGTGAAGGAGAAAATTTAAAAAAAAAAAAATTAAGCTGGCAACATTTTTTTCCCCCTAGTTCAAAGGGTTGGTACCTTGATGGGGAGTGCAGCTGGGCGAAGGACAGCTGAAGTTGGCCAAGCCCGATGTTATTCCAGTCTTAAAAAGACTTATCTTACTTATAGCTTGCTTTTTTATTTTATTTTTTTCACTATGAAGCCTGTAGCAAAGCCTATCTATTTAGATGCCTTTTTCTCCTCCTTTAGCTCTCACAGCCTATTATACCCTTCTTTAAGACGCACAACACATTGCACCTGATACCCAGCTGCAGAGACCACGATTAATGCACATGTTGATGTGGATTCTCCTCAAATTGAGGTTAAAACAAGCACATCACCTTGTTCAGGCAACTTTATTATCACGTTCTGAAAGGTGTTACTGCTGAATAAGTCACTGCTCTTCCACGAACCATTTCAGAACAAACAGTGAACATGAAAAGCACATTTTTCTTCTCTTCCATGCTCAAAAAGCCATGGTTTATTTCCATAGCAGCAGTATTGGTATTGTACAAATTCACAGCAAGTTTTAGTGAACAACAAACACTCTTCTGCCAGCTTACAAAGGAACATTCGAGCTGTGTTCCTCCTCTGGTCCTGTCTCAGGTCCCTCAAACTCGATTTTATATGAATAAGCTGCCCTGCAAGTCTAAATGCCAAGCCTGGTTAGGAGAGAGTATCAAACTCACTGACCATAATTTTAAAAAAAATAGAAGAAAATCAGACTTCCACCAGAGCCACAAACAAAGCTGTGAATTCAGCTGCTGCAGCAAGAACCCTGTCTTCTACTTCTGTGGTAGAATAGGAACACACTTCTTGACATCTGTGCCAACACTAAACTAACAACTTGTAACACCAATTATGCAGCTTCATCTGCTTTACAGATCGAGCAATTAAATATCTAGATTACTGGCTTTACTCACTGCTCACAACAAAAGTGTAGTGGGAGTGATGTCAATCAACATAACAGACATGTACCTGAAGTCAGAAGCCGCAGGATCTGGCTGCTACACACTCTGCCTCTGCTTCTCCCCCAGCAACACATGGCAGAGGCAAACAGACTTACCACCTTTAACTTGGCACACAGGCTCTCCCAAACAGCCTTGCAATGCCAACAGCTGTGAGACCAGAGACAACATCAAGCGCAATAAATTCAAAGCATAAACCATGCTCGCTTTACTTTTGTAAAAATAGAGTAGCAGAAAAATCCATGCTTCCCTCCCCCAATCTCCCTATCATCCACTTACAAAGGCATTGGATCAGGGAAGGGACTGAACATCACAGAATTGGCAATAGCCCACTTCCAAGAAATACCATGAGGGGTGGTATAAAGAAATATCAAGGGAAGGAGGGACAGCACATGTGGAACATAGCAGAAAACACACCAGGGAGCAGACAGAAGTTCAAAGCAATTGGTCTCCAAGGACACACAAGAAATCTGGTCAGAACAAGTAGTTATGATTTTTTTTTTTTCCTAAGGAAACATTAGTTATCCACACTCAAAGTTTAGCAGAATTAATATTTGCAGATATGCTAGGCCAGGGATTGCAAGAAGATTAGTTCAAGAGTATAAAAGCATTTTTACCTCCTGTGTAACAAAGCACTGGACTACTTACACGGAGATTTTTAATCTGTTTTTACCTGTCTCCCGAGTACTAGCTAGCAGCTGCTGCCAGGTGCAGAGTGGGGGATTAGACACATCAATGTGCTGCTGTGTTACGGCGACTCCTACGCTGGCAGGAGATACATAAGAAAAGAATGAAATTTCTTAAAAGCATTGTCTGTAAGTTGTACTAAGATGCTTTACACCAATAACTACACCTCCACTCCTTTGTGAGAAAGGAAAGCACTGGTTCCTATCTAATGCACAGAAGGGAAGAGGTGCAGAAAAATATTTTCTGTCAGTAGCTCACCCCACTTCCAGGTTCGTGACTTCAGTGTTGGGTTTGATGTAATCACCTCTTGCCAAAACTCACACATTCCTCTGCACACACATCTTCCCTCAGAGCTTGAGCTAGATAACCTTTTCTGCCATGCTGTCTGTACCTAGAACACGGCCAAAACATGTACTGCTGGCACAGAAGCCAGCTAAAAATCCTCCTTCCTTCGAGGGCATTCCCAAGGTCCCCCCTCTGCATTTAAATGCCTTTTTCTGCTTGCCACAGTGTAAACATCGCCTCATTTTAGGCTGACCACACTCCCACACCAGCATCATCTGCCTGCCTTTTTTTTTTTTCCTTTTTTAAATTTCAACCAAGCCTTCACCCCAGTGAAGCCTCCTTTCCTGCACATGGATTTTCAGGTCAAGGCTGGCACTTACCTGTCTGTTCAGCTGCAGCACCATGCCAGGGAAACTTCCATTTCCTATTCATATTTCACACAACAGCTACAGGGAACATTTTCTTCAAGGATGGGTTACCCCAAGTGCCAGCACTGAGAAAAGGTCAGGTCTCTGAAGTCTCATTGTAGAAGGGAAGAGGAAAAGAAAATAAAATCCTAGGGACAAAGAAGTAACATTCCCCTGTCCCTTTCAGATGCTGCACTAGAGAACATCCGGCCATTTGAGTGCATCACCTATCTGACAGCATTTTTGTCTGCCAAAGGGCTCCTGGAAAGTCTTGAAAGCTCAACCACAAGAGACCCAACCACTGATCATCCCTTAATCGCCAAAGCAATCAGACAGCACAATAAAAGGTGTGAAGTTTCCCCAAAGGTTGCCTAAGAGAGAAGAACTGGGAGCAGAGCATTAGCAACATTTCTTGCAGATTACTTCAGTCTCCCGAGGAATGGAAAAAAAAAAAAAAAACAAAAAAAACCAAAAAAAAAACCACAACAACAACTTTCTTTGGTTCTTTCCAATGATTCCTGCTAACATAGGTCCATGTGCTCCTGGGGCAGAACAGCTCTGCCTGCAGCACATAGACACAGATTTTGAGCAAGCAGCCAACTTTTAGCCTCCTTATTCTGTAGGATATTTGTACCTATAGAATACACACAGGTATTGTCATCTCCAACATACAAGCACAGCTTTGGAAGGAACACTTCAAAATACATCAGTTGACAGCAAACTGGTGGCATAAACTAATGAATACAACAGAGAAGAGCTGCTGCTGGAGACCCTTCAGCCAAAGCGCTGGTGGCTCCCTGTGGTGAAGGCAACGCTGCTGTCAGTGCACAGTGGCAGAAAGGAACGCGCACACAGACCACAGACAGGCCGAATCTCAACAGCAACGGGAGATGTCTGAGCATATCCCAGCAATCGTGTGAGCTTCACACAGCCCACTATCTATCGCATGGGGACCCATCAACAGTTTGCCATAAAATACAGCCTTCCAGCAGGGAAACAGGAAGCAAGACTGTAGTCCCACATTAGCCTCAATCTGTCACTACCCCATCCCAAGCATGGAAGAAATGTGCTGTGCATGACTAGTTTCCCATAATCTGTGCAGTCAAGCCTGTATTAGATGGATGAAATCTACAGTGGATGGCTAAGCATCAAATGTTAGAAGTAGTAAAAGTAGGGCAGGTTTTAAACTGCACAGGAACCATGCATCACCCTTTGATGGGGGGAAGTCTCAGTTTGCCTATGCTTTTCTGTTTTTACACCAGGGACATCAAAAGCTACTCTTCCTGATTGAAAGCAAGCAAACAAACAGCATCCCCCACACTACTTTTTCCTCCCCAAGAGCAGATGTTGAAATGCTTTAAGCTTGTTACTAAAACAAGATGACTACATTGCTTCAGCAGAAACTTTGCTCAGTGCCTCAGTGTTAACTGCTTCAAGTTCAGCACTTGGATGTTCAGCACTTGTGCAGAATGTGGAGAGAAGCACAAAACACCACCTACACATTGCTAAGCTTGCAAGGCACAGGGGAAACATTGCTTACTCTAACGTAAGGGGTGCGCCTAGTGCTGCTGAAGCAATTTACTATTTAGTTGTTAAGTACATACCTGGTCATCCCTGAGATAAAATAAGGCATTTAGTATCAAAGTAGCATGCATCTGTCCCCTGCAAAGCTCCTAAATTAACATTCTCAAATTAAAATCCTGTCTGCTGTGCACCCCCAAATATGAAATGCTCAACACCAGAGAGAAGGTCAGCTTAATTCTTCATCTTTGCAATGCTCTGGCTTCCCCATCTGTATTTAATGAGAAAGTCAAGACTGAATATTAATATCAGTGCTTAGAGAGCCTCAATGATAATTAGGCTCCTTCAGTCTGAAGGGTGCAACAGACTGGTATTACCAACCTGGTACCCCTGCAGAGCAGCATTAATCCTTTTTAATTATCTGCATTAAGGCTGCAGGTACTTAACACATCCTACATTAATCTGTAATATTACTGAGTAGTTACATACTGGAAGAACTACCTTGGAAAACAGACAACCTGGGGCAGACCAGGTGGTGACTGGTTTCATCTGAAAGCCATTTGGCTATCTGCATCATGCTTGCCCTGGTGGGCCCGCACAGCTGCAGAACCCGAGCTGATTTGCTGCCAGCTTGCCCAACATCCAAAGCGTGTTAGCCCCCTTGCATGCGAGACATTAACCACTCGCAGAGCTGAGCTGCCAACCACAGGCTAGCCTTACCTGCCACCTCCTGCACCTAAGAAGAAACTAAGGGACTCTCGTGGCCGTGATGCTGACTTTCAGAAGCAATCAGACACGTCATTTCATACACAGCAATCCCCTGTGCAAGCCTCTGGGATATTCCCTATTACACCCCAAAACATCAGTTAAACAGGTTCAATAAAAATTATCTGTAGCAAAAGCTTTCCTGCTGCACAGGCTACAGGAAATTTTGTGACTTCATGCTTTCAGGTCACAAGCACAGAAAAAGGTGTGTTTTCCCCAAAATTCCTTGCATAACTTTTCAAGCAGCGGCTCACAGTCCAGTAGGGCAGAGACACCAAGGACACAGTCCCATCTCTGCCCAGTTACAACACTGTGTCCAGAGACACCACCACCCCAAAATACCCTCCCTCCCTCCCCAAGAGCAGCCTCAGGTTTGTCCCCTCGATGCCCCAGCAGTGGGGCACGTTGCCAGGCCCATGGGGCACAAGGGAGAGAGATGGGAGCTGCACCCAGCCACCTCCCAGAAGCAAGGCTCCACCTCCAACTGCTCAAACTCTTCCCTGCTGAAAGGGGCAGGAACAGCTTTGACTACCTCAATCGGACCACGCAGAAAGGAAGCAAAGATGAATTTCGGGCAGAAACACCAATAAGATAAGGCAACAACTCTGCATCTCACCAGCGTGGATGTGGCTGCACTGAAACGGGGTGAGAGCATCTATCCTGCTCCAGTATACACACAAGGAATTGAGCCCAAGAAATAAATTTAGGTCTTTGTTAACCTTCACGGATGGACCAGACTACTCTTGCACAGGTCACTGTTTCTGTCAGTAGTTATGTTTAGAACTACAAGCTAATTGTCAACGTAATTACGTGATGAAGTTACCATTATTTCAGACACAGAACGACTTGACTCTGGTGACAGAATGCTCAGGAGCGAAATTTGCCCTATAAACTTCCAAAATTAAAAAAAAAAAAAATTAGATTGACAATGAAAAACTTACATTAGAGAAAGAAAATCAAGGAAAGAGCCTAGGAAATATTGTGATAGCAAGGGATGTAAAATTGCCTAGGAATATACAGATAAATACCAGGAGACCACAGACAATATTTCTCAAGCATAAATCGATGAGGGTAAAACTAATGTGACAGAAGATTACACACTGAGTCACAGAAATCCACACAGCAACTCACCCAACGACTGTAACACAGCCACTTGAGGTGACTGAGGATGGGGTACCAGTTCACTTTTGGGCACACTTCCATTGAGATCTTGATAAAAACGTGCTCTGCTTAAACGCATTGAGGAAAGATAACAACTGCAGATTATAGTGTTCCTGAAAGATCCCTCTTTCAATCTACATTAGGGAAAGTAGCAAAGTGTCAAGAAAAAAAAGACTTTCTAAATGGAATTAAATAGAGCCACAAAATTGGTCAGAGGGCTGGAGCACCTCCCCTGTGAGGACAGGCTGAGAGAGTTGGGGTTGTTCAGCCTGGAGGAGAGAAGGCTCCGGGGAGACCTTAGAGCAGCTTCCAGTGCTGAAAGGGGGCTACAGGAGAGATGGGGAGGGACTCTTCATCAGGGGGTGCAGTGAGGGGACAAGGGGTAACGGGTATAAGCTGAAAGAGGGTAAATTTAGACTAGACATTAGGAAGAAATTTTTCACTGTGCGGGTGGTGAGGCAGTGGCCCAGGTTGCCCAGAGAAGCTGTGGATGCCCCATTCCTGGAGGGGTTCAAGGCCAGGCTGGATGAGGCTTTGAGCAACCTGGGCTAGTGGGAGGTGTCCCTGCCCATGGCAGGGGGTGGCACTGGATGATCTTTAAGGTCCTTTCCAACCCAAACCATTCTGTGATTCTATGATATTCACTGACTGCTCTCTCTCCTTTTGGTATTTCTACTCAGACAAAAGGAATTCACCCAGCCTTTAACAGACACCTAAGATTTTCAGCAACTGCAATGAGAATTGCAGGAACAGTGGAGACAAAAAAATTCAAGAGAGTCACACAGAGCCCTTCCGGCTTTGGCAGAGCTGAGGATGCTCCTCCCTCAAGCAGACGGAAGGAGCAGGACATCAGGGGTTCCGTTCTTGATTTACTTTGGAGGCTTGTGCATGCTGGTTGGTTTTCACTTGGTAAATCCTGATCTCACCCACTCGGAACAGGAGCAAAGGCAGCACCGGCTGAAGTAACAGTGACACACTTCAGCTTCACAAATTCCTCTTTGAGGGATGCAGTCTACAGTCAGGAAACCAATAAATCTATCCAAATTAAACAGCACTGATCCTCTATTACAGAAGCTTTACAACATCAAATGGCCTTAGTTGCAAAGGGAATAATTAGCTCTGAAATTACACATGACTTTAGAATCACTGAATGGTTTAGGTGGGAAGGGACCTCAAAGCCCATCCAGTGCCACCCCCTGCCATGGGCAGGGACACCTCCCACTAGCCCAGGTTGCCCAAAGCCTCATCCAGCCTGGCCTTGAACCCCTCCAGGGATGGGGCATCCACAGCTGCTCTGGGCAACCTGGGCCACTGCCTCACCACCTTCATAATGAATGACTGCAGAAAGCATACACATAAAATAAACAGGAAATCAGTTTCTAAACCAAAAATGAATATGCAGTATGATTTCTTCCCCTTCAACCAGTTAGTCATTTGTCTTTTAAAAGATAACCTTAGCTTGAAGGTGAGAAAGCAAGAGAGTTATTAAACATTGCAGGTGTTATGTATCCAGATCAGGGTGGGGAGGAACAAAAAAAAAAAAAAAAAACCCAAAAACAAACCCCCTTAAGAACAGCTTTTTTTTTTTTTGCAAATTTCTTCAGTGTTTTGAATTTTAAACACATAGAACACAAGTAACAGTTTTTGTAGATTGAAGGTTTTTTTTTGTTAAGCATGTCACATACTGTATTTTGATTACTTTTTCCAAATGAATACAGTAGCTACTTATTTTTACAGACGAGTGTATGAAATGACTGAGGTACAGCCTTGAGTATCTGAGCTCAAGAAATGAAGTATACTATGGATAATGATTGAAGGCTTTTTAGATTGTAACCCACCCTACATCTATCAGCTGTGCAATTCCAGAAGAATTCCCTCTCATCACTGCAGTTGCTATTAGTGAAGATCAGAGCAGGGGGGGAAATGTGGAGACAGAAAGCCCTAGACCAGAACTACAACCCTGTCATGCTGGGAGAGCGAACAGAAAGCCAGGGTGCCCAGCACAGCTGTATACCACCCCCACATAACTCACAGTTCACGTTTCTTTCAGAAAAAAAAAAAATAAAAAGGCAGCTTGATGGGCGATGCTGCAACAAGGGACCAAACCTTTTACTGTCTGCACTGCCCACTAGCACACCAGCTGCAATGTGACAGCTCTTTCCAAAACAGACATTCCAGGTCAAGCAAACCCTTCCCATCACAATACCACCAAAACCAGTGACCTGCCCAAACCAGAGCCCCTACCTCCCAGCAGGACAGGCAGCCAGAAGGCTGGGACCGGGCCAGCCGGCCCAAGCCAGACTCCCTGCCCACGGCACAGCAGCAGGGTGACCTGGACAGAAGCAACAAGCCTGCTCCCACAGGGTGTACATCTTCCACACCATTTACCACTTTTTCAAGATGAATAAGCCAGGCTGGCAGCACATACCTTCCTACCTCTAGGTGCCCTTCTTCCCCACCTAAGAGGCGGTAAAGAAAGGGCTGCTCAAAGCCACTTTCCTGCCTTCAAAGGTCAACGTGCAGCAGTACAGTAGCTCCAGGAGCTCACACTGATGGTCCACCTTAATATCCACCACCCAGGCAACGTTGCTGCCCCAGGGCACTACCTCCATGGACAAAAGCAGTACAAGCTACAGAAAAGACCACAGCCAGAGAAGCTTCCTACGTATCCAGCCTGCACTCATTTATAGCTTCTCATTAGTGTAGCAAGGGTCACCTGGGTGAGGGACACCTAGATGAGGGCCACCTGCTCCTGGGCTCCAGAGGGAAAGGAAAGTATTCATGGTATGAGTCCTGGGACTACTTTCTGGGCTGGAGTTTTCCAGGAACAAAGTTTCCTGAGAAGGCTGGAGCAGTTGCTTCCCTGCTGCATCTGCAACGCTGGACCTCTCGTCCCTCTTGTTGTGGGTCAGACATGCGTCCTCCCTATGAGCAAGGGCAGAGGGCATTTGTAGGGAAGAAATACAGAGTGCAGGCACCCACGTAATCTCAAATCTGGCCTGTGAGGGTGTCAGTCAGATGCATACTAGCTCACTGCTGGTTTGATTCAGATAAGTGTTAAATTATGGTAGTAGTAACAGAGTGGTGTATTGTTGCTAACAATAATTACAGAGAGGAAGAGGGTGAATAAATCCCAGCCAGGAAAACAATCTGATTTTCTGACTTACTGATTTCCTGGGTTTTCTTTTAACATCTATTTGCTGTCTTGCTATCTACAGAGTTTGAAATGCTCTGGACAAGTACAGATGAGTAAATTTGTTCCAATATTCATCTGCTTTTCTTGACTGTAAGAAAAAAATTCAGCCTGCAGTAGAATTTTATATTTGGCTTGTGTTTGATGTCCCCTTAGAAATTATGATTTCCACATTCTGCTTCAAGAACCATTGTATGCCCCTAGCTTGCCTTTGTATTTCTCAAAAAAGATTTCAAAGCACAATTTGTGAAGCAAGTCATGAAAAGCAAAAGCCTGCCAAAGTTGCTGTATGAGTACTGACTGATAAAAGCTTACTTGTATTAGAAAAGAAACACAGTTGTTCTGCAAGAATAGCAGGAATTGTTATCACAAATGAACTTTAAAGGCCACTTCCAAGGAAATTAAAGGCCTTATGCATAGGTGACCAAATGAACCTGACCATCAGCTGGCCAAAGGCTTAACAAAAAGAAACAAAAACTAGACCAGAATTGTCTCACTTCCATAGCAGTACTCAACTAGAGAATGCAGGGTGATGGTGACCAGAGGCAAATCAAAGGTTTATGTAAACAGGCACTATTTTCCTTGCAAAGAGCAGAATTCTGCAAGAGCAGTCATGCTTCTAGACTTCAAAACAAAACTCCTGTGGCCTTATCAGAGCCATTCAAACAGACACACAGGGTACGGTGCAGGCTCCGAGCTGCTGTTACCCACTAGACCTGCAATTTGCTTTTCAAGCTTTAGCAAGCTTGTATAAAACCAAGGTCATAGCAGAAGGAATAAAAACAAAAGGTCCACGTTTAGCTGGATTGCACAGGCTCTCAGTCAATTCAAATCTGGAACAGTGTGATAAATGTCCCTGACAGCATTTCCATCTATCCTCAATAAGCAGTAAAAAAAAAATGCAAGGGATAATTCCTCCCTCATTCCCCAAAGCCATTTAAGATGTCCACACTCATGTTCATGCTCTCAAAGGTCTACTATTTCCCCACTCCAGCTTCCTTACCCTATCTGGGTCTTCAGGGTTTAATTAACTCCTACACAGAATTATTGCCTTCAGCTGATTTTTTTGAGACTGAAGTTGGGAATTAACCCTAAATATTCAGCCGTTCAGCTAACCTGGACCATCCATACAATGGCATTGGTAAGGACTTCAGGGACTTTATAATGCTGACAGAAGTACTGTGCACCTTATCCCAGTGTCCTGGGTTCAGCTGGGATGGAGTTAACTTTATAGTAGCTAGCAAGAGGCTGTGTTTGGATTTGTGCTCAGAAGAAAGCTGATAAAAAGTGATGTTTACGTGGCTGCCAAGGTTTTTCGGCTTCTCTGGCTGTCTGCAAACAGGAGAAGCTGGGAGGGAGCACAGCCCCAGTGACCAGCCCAGGATTTGATCTTAGGTTCGGGATTGAGACCCAGAGTGGCCAATAATCTATCCCATAACATACCCGTCATGCCCAGTATAGAGGTGAGGACCCTCTGGAAGATCGGCCCTTTTGGTTCCGGATCTCTTTTGCTCCAGGTCATCTCACTCCAGGTGGTCGCTCTCCCAAGGCCTTCCCCCCCCACCCCGGTCAGCTCTGGGTCTGGGATGCTCGGACTGTTCTCTCCGTTCCGTGAGTGCGGTTTCGGGACTCTCCCTGCTCCAGGATCGTTAGCCGGGAACAGGCCTTGGTCATCGGGTGGGGGGCAGGGTCGCTGTGTGTCACTCATTTGTATATTTGTATATAGGATTATTTTCAATATTATTGTAGTTTAGTTATTAAATTGTTCTTATCTCAACCCACAAGTCTGTTTTTTTCCCTTTACCCCTTTAATTCTTTCTCCCATCCCCGGGAGGGTGGAGGGTGAACTGGTTGTGTGGGGTTGGCGCCCAGCCAAGGACAAACCCATCACACACAGGAATTCCATGTTCAACGAGCTCTTCTCCGCAGGGAATATCCATCCCCTTGGCCTTCTCCAGCAGCAGGCTGCACCCACTCCGTTTGCTTACAGCCTCTGACCAGAGTGAGCTCCTACTTTCCACCTCTTCAGGCTGTGCACGTTGAACTGGTATCTCAAAGGACATCGCATGAACCTGCTCTCACCTTCACACTTCCCACGCAGGGGCTGTCTGACACCTCCTGTGACAAGTGCGCAATCCCCAGGCCACTGAGTCTGTTGCTGTGAAGTTTTTCAATATGCATTGAGTCTCTTTCCATCCTTCCAACTATCAAAGATTCTTAAGTTTTCTGGAGGCAATTATCAAGTTCAGTGAAGGGGAACTGGATTCTACATTACTTGCTTTGCAGAATGACATCCCTTGTATGATTAAAAAAAACCCCAAAAAAACACAGGAAGACAGAAAAAGTCATGTTCACTTGTAACAAACTAATTACAAAATAATGAGTCTCCAGATGAGTTGACATGTACCTCTTAGTGTATCTACGGTGCTTATTCCCAACACTCTTTTACCCCTTGCCTCATTCTTTTATATGAAAATGTCTTCCAGGAAGCAAACAAAAAGAAGTGCATTGCAGGATTTGTATCTGCATTGCTTTTTGTATCGTTTCCTTATATCCGTCTTTATAAGGGTATTTTTACTTTTCAAAGTCAGAATCTCATGCTTCCTTGCAGCATTAACTGAAGTATTTTTCCACCTCTCAGCATCGGAGGTATTGCTCTGTCTCACACATCCTCAGACTTCCTACCAAAGTTGTCCCAATTTAAGCCTTTGTTTAATTTTCCTAAGTAGTCTTCAGGCAGCAGTATCACACAATATTACTTTATGGTAAAAGTAGGATTAGATCCTACCCCTCTTGGCCTTGAAAATGAGAGCATAGGAACAGAGCATATTGCAACTAGAGGGTTGCAAAATGAGGCTAACTGCACAGGAATTTCTGTCAAGGAAAGAAGGACTCCTAAATCCACTGTTTAACACCAATCAAGTGACATTGTTACATAACTGATCTTTGTCCAAGCTGAAATCAGTGCCAATGTTCTTGGGCTTTGGGCTGCTTTTACACATGCACAGCCTTTCCTAGAGCTTTCCTACTAATACAGCAAAGGAAAATGATGCTTAGAGATCCTCAAAAGATCTTAAATTTCATTACTTGCCTGAGGACTCTACAAACAGGACTTGAAACTGTAGGTCAGAAGTTCCTTTATCAGATGATTTAGCCTTTTCAGTGTCAGACAGAAATACAGCAAGGAAAATGCAGTTAATGACTTGCTTGACTTCATACAGATGCTAACATCACTGCAATCAGAAGACTATTTATAATTTTTGATCTATGTAACAAGTCTATATCTTGCATAGATTCCCCGAAATTCTGCAATATATTAGTATAAATATTTTGTATCCTTACAGAAAAAAAAAACAAAACCAGACTTGTTAAAAACTCTTTGTACATCCTAGAAGTTTTAAAAATAGGAACAGAGACTCATGTATGTGCTGCAGGGACTGTTCTGATGTATGAATCATTACTTCTAGAAATCCATTTAGGTACAGGCTCTTATTGTCTTAAAGATCTTTCTTGATAATTAAATTTTCGCTTGAAAAAAAAAAAAAAAGTGCTAACACAATGAGAAACTCATGTTCTACTTCTTTCCTGCTGTACCTGATACTCTGTGTCAAGCACTGAAAAAGTAGGAAGCCCTGTGTCCTTGCTGAGATGCTTCAAGACATACTTTTACCAAGTGCATATGGTGGCCTTGTGACGAGTACAAGTGGCCTCAGGGATCACCTGTACAGCCTGGACCATCTGAGCCAATTTCACTTCTCACATTTAAGAATGGAGAAAGAGAAGTCAAAGTTCTCTAGTAAACCAGTCTTGTGTAGTGAACAAAGAACTGTAGCTTTGCAGCTGAACGGAATCGGTCAAACAAATAACCTCCAAATGTTTTAGCAGTTCATGCACTTCTACGAAACAACATCTGGAATTACGTTGACAGATACTTCATGCTACCAACTCATATCTGCTACATAGATCATTTCTAGCCCGTAAACCTATAGAATCAGAGAATCATTAAGGTTGGAAAAGACCTCAAGGATCATCAAGTCCAACCATCAACCCAACACCACCTAACTCACTAAACCATGTCCCGAAGCACCACATCTACTCATGAAGGAGAGGAGAAGACAATATCAGAGGGACCAGAATTACTTTGCAGATGGCATAAAACCAATTATAAAATCACTGGCCATATTCTGTTCTGCTGTAATTGCATAGATACAATGGAGGGTGAAATCCAGCCCTTTTCCTTTTCCAAATAAGGGCACAACCATTTTTTCAGAAATTTATTTTGTCTTATTTCCCCAGAGCTCCTTAGAAAGTATTCCACTCAATGTTTTGGTTTTTTTTTAATTTTATTTTGACTGGGAATGGTTGTTTGGGATATGGGTGGATGGAAACTGGGCAAAGAATGAGAATTAAAAGGAGTTTAATATTACCCACAGCCACCAGAAACCTGGAACCTGCTTTGTGCTAGGTATTCCTGCCTTTCTGCCTCTTCTCCCATTTCCTCCTTTAATATTTTGACAGTTGACCAACAGTTAACTATGTGGAAATGTTCTTTTGCAATAGTTTCCACAAATATTTGCAATGCTTAATATTCAGATGCTTGTTCTTAGGTACCTTGTTCAATAAGGTTGCTACACATGTGCTTATTAAGTATCTCTAATTTATCCTCTGATTTTAACACCATCATGATGGCTGACCCGTGTATTGTCTAATGTGGAAAAAACTGTATTTGCTGCAGCCACTTTAACAGTGAATTTGCATAATTTCAGCTTTTAAATTCTTTGTTAAAAAGCAGTTTTATCTTAGGATTTGCTGTTTTCCAAACCCCTAGGTTCCGACTTCACATTTAAAACACCATGTTTTAAATACTTCCTTTTACTGCTTCTACTGAAAGGATTCCTAAACAACTGAAAGTATTCCTAAATGTGTTTTTACTGCTTAAATTACTAAAGTAAGCCCTGGCTTAAATGTTCTAGAAATAATTATACACCTAGTATTTCTATAGGTCACCAAACAAGTCCTGTGTTATCTCTGAATCTTCATTCAGCTCCGTTAATTGGGGTTTGGAAAATGTTATTTTCTCATGTCAGGATATTCTGACTTGATTAATTACTGGTACAATTTCCTCTCTAATATCACCAACTTCATTGTAAGCAATCATAAAGCCTCACAATAGCCTACTGAAAGAAAAAAAATTATTCTCGTTGAGTAGCATATGAGAAGAAGGCATATGAGACATAGTATTATTTTCAGTGTCTTAATCACCTGCCTGTTACCACTCTAGAGGCAAAGGCTTACCTGAATAATTAGGATATCTTAGTATCACTAAAACCAGCCAAATGTTGTTTATGACATCCTAAATCATTTGCAAAACATTTTTACAATTTTGCTGCAGTTTGCCTTGAGACACTCCTCTGACACGGTTGACTAGAAGTTCCTTGCATAAAGCAATTAAACCATTTCTGTGGCTGTCTTGTCTTGCAATGTAACATGACCTAATAGCTAAAAGTCATGTAGCAGAAAAAAAAAAAAACCAACCCAAACAAACAAAAAAACCAAAACACCCAGGCAAACAGCTGCCCTGGCTTAGCTGTAGATTTAATTACTAGACCTCTCAGACAGTGCCCTCCAAACAGACATAATTTTCCTCCTTTGGCTCCTGCTCTGCTTGGTTCCAGCCAGAGAAATCTGTTCCTGATCAAACCATATGAACTCCACCATCCATCACCAGTGGAGCCAAGGAACTACTCTAGGTTTGGCCCAGCCTATTCGTCGTGCTCATGCTTAGTTCACAAAATAAGCAAATAGCTATTAAAAAGTTCTTCAGTTAATTTACTTCTTTATCTTGGGACCTAATCAACTGGATTAATCCCTGGGACTCTGCTGTTTTCAAACCTCATTCTGTCATTTTTATTAATTCATTACTACTGTAGTCTTGTGCATCCTCAATTTTACATTCTTCTGATGTAGTTGTTCCTTTTTTCAGATCACTGTAGTTTATCTTTTTCTTTTCCTTGCTGGTTTGATTACTCCATAGAAGTAGTCACCATCCCTGGAGGGGTTCAAGAAACGTGTAGATGTGGTGCTCAGGGACATGGGTTAGTGGGTTGGGTGGTGTTGGGTTGACGGTTGGACTTGATGATCCTTGAGGTCTTTTCCAACCTTCATGACTCTATGATTCTCTGATTCTAAAATACCCACCAGCAAGACCAGCACTTTCTGACCCATCCCTCCCAGCTGCAAAGCACTCTCCTACCTCACAGGAGCAGCTCCCAAGGTGTGGAATTTATTTCAAATAAAACCTCCCGTCTCTTGCAAAGCCCTAGGGAAAACAGCCCACACGTGCATCAGGCTTTGCAGCCTCTAGGTAGGACCTCAGGTTCTGGAAGAGCCTGATACTAGAGCTTATTCTGCTTCCTGAGAAGGAAAGCTTTTCACTCCTGAATAACCCAAATCAAGCAGAAGAAAAACTTGCAGCAGTGTCTCCCGTAGGGAAGCACCCTTCATGAAGTTCAGGAAAATTTTCTGAGGGGCCAGTGTTTGTAGTTGGTGGGTACTTTATGGAAACACGCTCTGTGGGAAGGCTGACAGCACAGCTTTCCACCAGCTCAAGTTTACCATTTTTTTCAAGGACAGCAAAAATTCATCCTCACATGGGTGATGCGCATTGCCTGGGGCGAAATGAAAGTCTTCTAAGAATTGTTTCAAAATGCACGCTTAATGTTCTCAATGAGTACAGTTTGAACTTTATTTTCAGGCACTTTCTTTTCAGACCCTACTTCTCCTGTAGTCATTTTATCTGTTAACCAGCACCTGTAGGAACAAAACATTATTATTTCTAATTCAGCTCTCTGTCACATAAACCGACCTTCTGCCAAATCCCTTACAATACAATGCAAGAAAACAGAGCAACTAGTGCCGCAAATCTAATTTTACCTAATACATGAAGCTCTAAATGAGGTTCTGCTCATGGCTGCTTTTATCCCTCTGTGCAAGTCACTTGGTCCTTTGGTTTCTTCCCCTCTTGTGTACAAACCAGAATAAGGTGGCTAATGTAAATGGGGCAGGAGTTCAGATTAGATGTACAAGTAGTCCCAGAATTTCAGAATGGAATTGTCTGAAGTGCTGATGCTTTGCAGAATAAAGCACAGCCCCACATTGCAATACTCCTGGAACTGCAAATATTTTGGCTGCACTAGGAATGCTTTGGGGTGGTTGCTGAAGTCTAGAAAAGTGTGATGGGTTTGCCCTCGGCTGGCAGCCAACCTCACACAACTCTGTTCACTCACCCTCCCCACTCTGGGGATGGGGGAGAGAATTAAAGGGGGAAAGGGAAAAAAGGACTCATGGGTTGAGATAAGAACAGTTTAATAACTAAACTACAATAATATTGAAAATAACACTATATACAAATATACAAATGAGTGACACACAGTGACACTGCCCCCCACCTGATGACCAAGGCTCAGCCTGTTCCCGGCTAACGATCCCGGAGCAGGAAGAGTCCCGAAACTGCACTCACGGAACGGAGAGAACAGTCCGAGTGTCCCAGACCCGGAGCTGACCGGGGTGGGGGGGGAAGGCCTTGGGAGAGCGACCACCTGGAGCAAGATGATCCAGAGCAGAAGCAATCCAGAACAAAAAGGCACAAGCTTCTGGAGGGTCCTCACCTATATACTGGGCATGTCGTGCATGATATGGAATAGACCATTGGCCAGTTTGGTTCTCCATCCCGAACCTGAGGTCGAATCCTGGGCTGGTCACTGGGGCTGCGCTCCCTCCCAGCTTCTCCTGTTTGCAGACACGGGCACAGCAGAGGAGCTGAAAGACCTGGACTGTCCTGGCAGCAACTATAAACATCACTTTTTATCACCTTTCTTCTGAGCACAAATCCAAACACAGCCTCTTGCTAGCTACTGTGAAGACAGTGAACTCTGTCCCAGCTGAAACCAGGACAAAGAGGCTCACTGGGAAATAAAATTCTGATTTGTAGAAAATGGTTGGCTTGGGAGATTGTTCTTCTGGGACAAAAATATAAATGTAACCAATGACTACAGTGTGAGCAACTGAGATTCAGAAATGTTCTGGATGAATCCTGAAACAAATGGGCTGTTTGTCCAACTCGGACATGGTTGGCACATCAGCTGGTTTGATGGTCTCCTCTTCTGAGCAAATCCCACTTTTCACCTGATAAACTGTAAAAGGTTTCTCAAAACTAAAATGTTTCCCAAAAAAATCACAACTAGCAGAATCTGGAACTGCTTATTGTCACACTTACCTGACGCCGACTGCAGAATTTTCTTTCCTTTAAACTACCCTGAAACAATTCTGAGAGCAGCCACATGGTAGTTAATTCCAGTAAATATATAAAGCCCAGAATAAAATTTGTTAATAAACTGTCTGGCACTGTCAGGCTACATCAAGACATGCTCACTATCAGACTCTTTATATCTAATTCTCTGTGAGGAATAAAGAAAATTGAGACAAAACCGCTCCCTTCTTCCCATGAAAATGTAACTACTTTCCTAAGGCAAAACTACTTAATGAACATGCTTTTCTCTACAAAACTTTTTGATCTGTTACTTGAAAAAAATTCCAGTTGCCTTGGAATACCAACATCTCTTCATGAAACTGCCATTGACGGTGACATTTCAGGGAATGCTGATGTAAATTATATCTTCACAAAGAGTGAGCACAAAACACAACCTCTCAGGGCCAAATAACCTAGAAGAGGAAAAACATGCTGTTACTGAACACAGGGAGTTAAAACAGGAGCTTTACTGGAAGTCATTCGTGATGCAAAGGTTATTGACTAGCAGAGGCTGACTGTGATTTGTTCAACCGATAATAAAACTCAGAGCAACAGGAGCCCTTCCTGCTATAACCAGAGCCACTAGTATTGGGCTGCTGTGGTGTAAAGAATTTCAGGAAAAAACAATGTTAAGCAAGTTTCTGAAAAGCAGCCTCAACCTGGCTTCCTTTTTCTAAATCTAGTCATGATGTTACTTAATATATGGCTCTGAAATCTTTCGCTAAATGGGAATAATTTTATTCCAATTCCTCTGCTAATGATGTATGAGCATTACCCCAATAGTGGTAATTGGCTTTTTGAAGTCTTATTACAACATAGGCAATCTCGTAAAAGAGATAAATATAGTACAAAACTTACAGACATGGGTGGAACTGAAATCAGTAAAAATTGCCATCATAAAAAATTGAATCTGTGTGTATTTAACTAAGTGTGCTTTGTATTACTTACATCACTGAGCTCTAAATTACTGGAAAATTCTCAACATTTTCCATGTTAAGCAAACATAAGAAACTAAGCATATCAAATATTACTTATTCTTGCCTTTTTTTTTTTTTTTTTCTTTTTCTGCCCAGTATACTGGAAGCTACCGGCTGCTGAATCAGTTCTTATTGCATTATCTAAAGCAAAGCTTTCTCTCATTCTAGTAATTGCAAAGGCAAAAACTTAAAATAGATTGCTAACAAATTGCCAGTATAAGACATATTTGTCACACTCACTAATTTCACAATGACCTAGATGACATAGTACAGTCGGATTACCATAAAACATTAGGACTGGAAAAAGATCTCATTAGAAGTTCTTTATATAGAAGGTGGTACTTTTACAGAATAACAAAAGCAGCAGCTTTTGCTTTCAGAATAGCTGGTAACATATTCTTTTGAGAAACCGTGACAAATACCTGCAATTTAGGCTCGTGTAATTCCTCTCTGATTGACTGTAATGAGTCTCTATTTGTCTTGTAAACTGAATACTTAATCACCGTGTTCAAAATGACATCAGGCTATTACAGTGTTCAGTATGTTGAAAATGAAAAGCTATTAACTGGCTGATTTGCAAGCCTGAAGGGACTTCAGAATCTGTATGAACTCATACATTATTTATATTTCGTGATTCCCGAATTGGCTCCTTCCGGCTCTCTGCAGCTTATAAAACAAGCTGCCCGTAATTAAAATTTCCACCGCTGACCACTGGTGGCTTCCAGCAGAGTTTGGCTGGAGAAGGTGAGACACGCAGAAACACTGCTTATCGATTTTTAAGAGATGGATGCAAAAAAAAGCCTGTGGGCTTCTTGTGAGATTTGGGGGAGTTCAGGCATACACATGAGAAAATCTGATCTTGGGACATGCTGGGTCACCTGGCACCTAGTCCTGTGAGGTCCTCATTCTCCAGACACGTGGAGATGTGCTGCTGAGGGTGGGCTGTCAGGGTGAGGAGGAGGAGTTCAGCACCCAATGCACCCCTGTCTGGCCAGGGAGTTCTTTCATCCACCAGTCCTTTGGGCAGCTTCCTAAGAGCCCATGTCACTTATAACAAGAGGATGAATTTTCCTGAAAAAGACAATGGCCACTGTGTCTAATGCAGAGCTGAAAGTGCCGGTGCTGTGCTTGTGTCAAGCAGTGGCCCCAGCCACACAAGAGGAGGTCCCTCGTACTGTCCCCTTGGCAGGGTAAAACAGGGACAAAGGTTTCTTTTTCCCCATTGAGCTTCTAAACCACCAGACTGGGGGCTGTTCTGCACAGGGTCTTGTCCAAGTCTCTCCTTGTGAAGCCGTGAAGAAAACTGGCTGCAATTGCTTAAAGCGGGGAGAAGCCCTGGGTTGTCATCTCTGCTCCAAACCTGCTTATGTGTTTTCTCCAGAGGCTGTCTGGAGCTGCAGACACCTCTCCTGGGTAACCGGAGTGCGACTGTGCCATTGTCCTGGTTTCAGCTTGGACAGAGTTCACTTTCTCCACAGCAGCT
>NW_010147679.1:0-796 GCF_000699245.1 Pterocles gutturalis | reverse complement strand
TATGGGTCTGCCCCACAGATTCTATGGGTGTGCCCTATGGAATTTTTTTTTCCCCCAAATCCTGTTGTCCAAAACCCCCCAGGTTCTGCCCCACGGCTCCGCAGGAGACCCCCATGGCCATGTCCTCCTGCCCCACAGATTCTATGGGTCTGCCCCACGGATTCTATGGGTCTGCCCTATGGATCCTCTGGGTTTCCCCCCAGGCTTCACATTCCTGGACTGGGCATCCACAGCCCCCAAACCCCCCGAGTCCTGCCCCATGGCTCTGTAGGGGACCCCCGTGGCTCCATCCCCCTGCACCATAGATTCTATGGGTCTGCCCTATGGAATCTATGGGTCTGCCCTATAGATTCTATGAGTCTGCCCTATGGAATCTATGGGTCTGCCCCACGGATTCTATGGGTCTGCCCTATAGATTCTATGGGTCTGCCCTTTGGATTCTATGGGTCTGCCCCACGGATTCTATGAGTCTGCCCTATGGAATCTATGGGTCTGCCCTATAGATTCTATGAGTCTGCCCTATGGAATCTATGGGTCTGCCCCACGGATTCTCCGGGTCCGTCCCCAGGCTTCGCGTTCCCGGACTGGGCGTACAAGCCGGAGTCGAGCCCGGGCTCGCGGCAGATCCAGCTCTGGCACTTCATCCTGGAGCTGCTGCGGCAGGAGCAGTACCGCGAGGTCATCGCCTGGCAGGGCGACTACGGCGAGTTCGTCATCAAGGACCCCGACGAGGTGGCGCGGCTCTGGGGGGTGCGCAAGTGCAAGCCCCACATGAACTACGACAAGCTCAGCCGGG
>NW_010147678.1:8343-8917 GCF_000699245.1 Pterocles gutturalis | reverse complement strand
TATATATCACCGATCTCCTTGCCTAGAGAGATGCAGACAGGCAGGCAGCATCTCCCTGCTCCTCACCTGTTGGTGATGGCGATGTTCCTGTCCCTCATCGCGAACAGCAGCGTGGCCATGCAGTAAAGCATCTCGGTCACCTCCACCATGGAGAGGGTAGAGCAGGGTCTCTGTAGACACGCCATCAGGTTTTGGATGTCGCTGACGCCATCGGAAAAAAGCACCATGACGGCGATGATGGCCCACATGTTCTCAGGCTGGAATGGACAACAAGAAGAAAGAGTGAGCAGAAAGATTTGAGCCTTTAGGAGCAGGAAAACCCTGCTTCGATGCTGAAAAAACTCCCATGGCATGATGAATGGTCAAATTATCTCCAGTCACCCTAACAAGAACCAACCCTTTTTATAAGGGCGTGTAACGACAGGACGAGGGGGAATGGATTTAAACTGGAAGAGGGGAGATGGAGATGAGATCTTGGGAAGAAATGTTTTCCTGTGCGGGGGGTGAGGCAGTGGCCCAGGGTGCCCAGAGAAGCTGTGGATGCCCCATCCCTGGAGCGGGTCAAGGCCAGGCT
>NW_010147678.1:4992-8312 GCF_000699245.1 Pterocles gutturalis | reverse complement strand
GATGAGGCTTTGGGCAACCTGGGCTAGTGGGAGGTGTCCCTGCCCATGGCAGGGTGTGGCACTGGGTGGGCTTTAAGGTCCCTTCCAACCCAAACCCTTCTGTGATTCTGTGAATTAACGCCCCAAAGGGAAAATCTTTAGACACAGGAGGGCAGATGCAACCTCAAAGCATCAGCAGTTGTTAAATGAACCAGTTAGTAACAGTCAAACCCACCCCTGTCCTGCTCTGTAAATGCGGCAGTTTGTTGGCGACGCAGACTTCAGCCTTTGAGAAGAGGTGATGACTCCTCAAACACCGCAGAACCGCGCCGGGATCCACCTTCCGTCCGGTGCGGATGGCAGACACGCACCTGCGCAGAACAGGAAAAATAACATTTGCAAAGAAGAATTATCTTATGGAGTTTATTCTCCAAGCCAATAACTCTTCCTCCAAAGCACCATCCATCAGGCTGCACCCAAGCGTAACTACACCTTGCCGAACTGGATGCATTCAGTGGTGAGGCTGCAAGATTTGCATTTCCAACCTGTTCTTGTGCCTCGAGTCATTTAGACAAGCAATTCCCACTTCTCTTACAAAGACATGAGCTTCAACACTTAGCTGCATCAAGCCCTTAGGCTGCAAGTTCATCCTGGCTGTCCTGAAGCCTCCTTCCAGAAGATGGATCTACCTTGCTCTCAACCCAATTTGACTCTTCTTGCACCATTTAACTGCCGTACAAAATTGTCCTCTAGGCTACAGAGATCTGAACTGAGCGCTTGCTTTTATCAGGGACCCATCTGGGGCTTGGGCTGTGGCTGATAAGTCAGCGTGGGTTCGGGAAAGCGGCCTTTCAGGAGAGGAAAAGAGGAAAATCCTTTGGAGATGGGAGGGACCAGGAAAAAGACGTCTAACAAGATATTGTATTTTAGACCTACCTCTACAAGATATTGTATTTTAGACCTAGCTCTACAAGATACTGTATTTTACATCTACAAGATATTTATATTTTAGCTAAACCCAGGAGATGCTGAGACTCTCTGAGATGTTGGAGATGGAAAAGCAGTGCTGACATGACAGATCCTGAAACATAAAGGGATGCTAAAAGGGACTCTTAAAAGTCTCTCCCTTTCCAGCGTAGTCACCCTGCAGGAAGCAACCACATAATGTCTTCTCCCAAGCTTGTTGTTGGGTGCCAGAAGGCACCAAGCGACAGGACAGCCCAGCCTTTAGAGATTTTGTCATCTAACACTTGGAGCTCCTGGCAGCTTCTCTCAATTGCTGTCCCCAACTTGGCTGTGCTCTGCTCCACCTCCAAAACCTTCCTTTGAGCCTCCAAATCCAGCCTATGGAAAGCCTGCAGCTGCCTGCTGATACCCTGTTGCTCAGACTCTCCTCACCTCTTTCCTCCTTTTGTGCAAAAACCATCTCCCTGCGCTCCAAGAGGCAACACCATCCAAGCCAAAAGGTCACCACCAAGCCTGTTCTTCTGCTCTTATCATAGAATCAGAGAACGGTTTGGGTTGGAATGGACCTTAAAAATCATCGAGTTCCAACCCCCTGCCATGGGCAGGGACACCTCCCACTAACCCAGGTTGCCCAAAGCCTCATCCAACCTGGCTTCCCAGTCCATGTCCAGCTTCTCCATGTCCATGTCCAGCTTCTCCATCTCCTCAGACATCAGTACAAGGTTATTCCCACCCCAGGCTTTGCAGCCTCTTCATCGCTTGCCATCAAAATCAGGGAAAGTGCGAGACTTTGGAAGCCACGTGCTCAAAGCAGGGATGACTTCAAAGTTTGGTCGTTTGTCCTGTTGAGGTCCAAGTATCTCCAAGGATGGAGATTCCCCACCTCTCTGCACCAGTGTTTGACCACTCTCCTAATATCTAACTGGATTTCCTATGCTGTGTCTTGCGGCCATTGCCTCTTGTCCTCGTCTTGCTCTCTAAGCCCCTCACTAGGCAGGGGAAGACAGCAATTAGATCCCCTTTCCACCTTTTCCACAGATTTCACGTGTTTGTACATCATGTGCTCCCAACACAACAAAGGAGAGGAAAGGGAATTTTTTTTTAACCTATTTCTAGAATCTTACTAATCATTTCTACTGTTCCTTCTTCATCTTCCTGTACATCTCCCACCTGGTTAGAAGACAAACCCATTTCTCTCCTGGAAATTCAGAGGATAGAATGGAAGAAGACCCAAAGCAAGGAAGGTTTGAGGATCTACAGGTGTAAAGTCAAGTGCTGAAGTGGACTCACCTGATCAGCCCCAGCACACATCCTTCCTGCTCTTTGGTGATGGTGAAATCCTGCAAGACCTGTTCGACGTGGCGCAGGGCCGTGTCCTCCTTCATTAGGTACTGATGGTAAAGCTTCTTCCAAGGAATGAACTGGAACGTGAAGAATATATTACATCTTTCAGCTCACAGTATTGGAAAATAAATTTCTTCTGGCAATGAGCTCATCAACGTGATTTCCAAAGAAGACCTGGAGTTCAAAAAGTCCCCGTGGATTGATGGAAACAGGTATCTAGCGTGAGATGGGGAAGGAAAAAAGAAACGGAGGAAAGAGAGAAACACCTGTTCCTGCAAACGTGTCTATAAAAGGCATGCACACCGTGCTGAGAAAGCGCCGTGTGCAGGACGCCTCCTGCCCAGTGTCCAGCGTTACCCATCCACATTTACCCAAAGAGCATGAACAAGAATTTTGCAAAGTCTTACAAGATGTTTTTTCCATGTATGGGGAGAATCCATCAAGGGAAATTACCCCAATATTGATCTTCTCATACAGGTTGGAATATGAAGACGCTGCTGTGGTCCTGAAGACCAAAAAATGACAAAAGGCCTCGTAAGAAAGGATGTGGGCATTAGGGAACAACAAAGCAAATGTCATGGAGTTCAACACGGCCAAGGGCAAGGTCCTGCATGTGGGTCGGGGCAACCCCCAGCACAGACACAGGCTGGGAGGGGAATGGATGGAGAGCAGCCCTGGGGAGAAGGACTGGGGGGTGCTGGGGCTGGGAAGCCCACCATGGACACGGAGCTGCTGGAGCGGGGCCAGAGGAGCCACGGAGATGGTCCGAGGCTGGAGCAGCTCCCGTGCGAGGACAGGCTGAGAGAGTTGGGGGTGTGCAGCCTGGAGAAGAGAAGGCTCCGGGGAGACCTTCCAGCACCTTCCAGTGCTGAAAGGGGGCTACAGGAGAGCTGGGGGGGCTCTGGATCAGGGGGTGCAGGGACAGGACCAGGGGAACGGGTTTGAGCTGGAAGAGGGGAGATGGAGATGAGATCTTGGGAAGAAATGTTTTCCTGTGCGGGGGGTGAGGCAGTGGCCCAGGGTGCCCAGAG
>NW_010147678.1:0-4938 GCF_000699245.1 Pterocles gutturalis | reverse complement strand
GCTAGTGGGAGGTGTCCCTGCCCGTGGCAGGGGGGGGCACTGGGTGGGCTTTAAGGTCCCTTCCCACCCAAACCATCCTGGGATTCTATGAAACGGATTTAAAGGAACAAGAGAGACAGACACAGTGTGGATGCTCCTCCAGCAACACCTGCAGCCACAAGACTAAGACAGAACAGGGCAGCAGGAGAAGGGACAGGCTCCAACCAACATCACCCCAGTCCTCACCAGCGGATCAGTGACTATCTCCCTCCAGCAGCGACACACCAGGCTGAGGTTCTGATACAGATCCATCACTGGTAGGAAAGCAAAGATGTGCCTTAGGACTTCAACGGGCAGCTCATCGATACTTCCCCGAGGCACTTCCCAGTTCCGAGTCCCCAGGAGTCCGTAGTGTGCATCAGGGACTGGTTCGATTTCCATATCATCAAGTTCCTGCTTGATCTGGCTGAGTTCTGGGTGAACCACCGCTGGTTTCGTCTCAGGCTCACCCCACAAATCGTGCTCTGGCTTGTGAACGCCCACAGCTGCAGCGGACAGAGGCTGCTTTTTGGAGCTTATCCTGGAAGCTGGTAGAAAGTCCTCATCCTCCAGCAAGGACCAGGAATCACCGCTCATCTCCATCTCAGTGGAGGCACTGCTGAGGGAATCATCAGGTTCACTGAAGATGGGATCCAGCACCTCTTCTTTCATTCGACTCTTCGTCCCACCAGCACCTACTTGTTGTGTCTGAGAGATCTTGAAGTAATCGGTGATGTTCTTCTGCTGACCTTGGCCTGCAGAAAGAGGAAGAGAATGGAATCACGGCAGCATGGAATGGTTTGGGTGGGAAGGGACCTCAAAGCCCATCCAGTGCCACCCCCTGCCATGGGCAGGGACACCTCCCACTAGCCCAGGTTGCCCAAAGCCTCATCCAGCCTGGCCTTGAACCCCTCCAGGGATGGGGCATCCACAGCTTCTCTGGGCAACCTGTAAGCATGAGTGAAGTCAATGGAAACAAGCACAAAGCTAGAACTGAGCTAACGAGGAGACCAGAGGTTTTGTAAGGTGGTGGTTATTTCCACGGAGTTCCTCGCAGATGTATGAGCTTACTACAGGTGAACCATCCTGCTTCATATTGCTTCTCTACCGAAGTCAACAGAATGACTTTAATTTATTTGCACTGTCCACATAATTTGAGCTCTGTCAAGGTACGTCTGACACCTCCACGAGCTTCTAGAGAAAGATACCTGGGCTAGTGGAAGGTGTCCCTGCTCACTGCAGGGGGTTGGACTAGATGACCTTCATGGTCATAGATGACCACCTTCCAACTCAAACTATTCCATGATTCTGTGATTCTACACCATCTGCATAACAATGTCTCAGATCAACAATCCCTAGCTACGTAACACAGATGTGTGTGAAACACAAAAACCGCTGCAGAATGAATTTCACGGGAGACATTTCCACCAGACAAAGAAACAGCAATAGGAAGGAAAGAAAAAGCGAGACTTGAGTTATCGTGGCGTGCCTCCACCTGAGGCTGGGCTCCCAGCAGTTATTTACTGTTCTTAACCCAGCTTTTCTAAACTCTCAGCGTGTTTCTCGTTCACTGGGTTCATAAAATCACAGAATGGTTTGGGGGATTGGGACTGGATGATCTTGAAAGTCCCTTCCCACACAAACCATCCTGTGATTCTGTGATTCTACGAACCCAGGGAACGAGAAACACGCTGAGAGTTCAGAAAAGCTTCAGGGTTTACTGCTCTGCACCATGAGCAGGTCAAAGCACCGAGCCTCCAGCAGGGTACAAGAGAGAATGATGCCTTTAAGAGGATAAACAGCTGGATGCTTCCTGGTTGCAATGGCAAAAGCGCTGGAGACTGTAAAGGAAACCGAAACTTGGCACGAGACAGCTCTCAGCAGCCTCTCCTTTCTCCGATACAACTAAACTTCCCAGCAGCAATGGCATTCATCCTGTCTGTCTCCTCTTCTGCAAAACATCCTCCAAGAGGCAACTCGAGAAGAAAAAAATATCACAAGGGGCTACTGCGGATTTTCATGCATTTTATTTCTGGATGCTCACGCAGGCGTAGCTCAAAGAGGTCTGACTTGCAAGACGCCGCTTAAAAAAAAGAGTTTCCCTGCTAGGGTTTGAGTCCAATACCCTAAAACCTGCAGCATCTAAGATTACCAGATTTTTTTAAGTGGGATAGTCAAAGATATCGCTGATACGAAAATGGAAAAGAAAATTATGCCTACGAGCAGAGTTGAGGATGCGGGCGTTTTGTCCTGGCACACAGCAGATGTTCTCACGCCAAGGGGCAGAGAGATTCCCAACCTCCCAGGAAAACACCGAAACGCTCCGAAATCTCAACTTCCACAGCGACCAAGGCGCTCAGGAATAACTCAGGATTTTTTTCCTTTGCTTTCTACCTGTCTCCTTGCCTATACGTGTCGTTACACAGGTTTTGAGGCTGGGCCTTTAACCCCACACCGTTATAAATGAGCAATTCCAACGTCGGCTCGAGCCCTGAGCCCTGTCGTGTGCAGATAAGTTCAGACTCATCAACCCTCAAACGCCCTCTAAGGCTTTGCCGTTTTTAGGACCCACCTTTTGAGCTGTTATTTCCCACTTCCAGGGAAGTCAAAGATCATTCATATCCATTAAGTGCTCAACACCACTTTTTTCCAGTCCTATATAGCTAGACAGCTCGTTATTATTTAATAAGCATCCTAAAGAGCATCTAGAAGCAGAGTCCCGTCATTAACAGCGGCTAATTGCAGGGGATGTGGTGTTCCTCAAGGAGAGCTGCTGCTCTGAAAAAGGGGAGATGGAGATGAGATCTTGGGAGGAAGATTTTCCCTGTGCGGGGGGTGAGGCAGTGGCCCAGGGTGCCCAGAGAAGCTGTGGATGCCCCATCCCTGGAGGGGTTCAAGGCCAGGCTGGATGAGGCTTTGGGCAACCTGGGCTAGTGGGACATGTCCCTGCCCATGGCAGGGGGGTGGAACTGGATGGTCTTTAAGGTCCCTTCCAACCCAACCCATTCCATGATTCTCTGTTAACATTTTTCTCCCCCAAATCTCTCCCCCTTCAAAGATATCCGCAATCATTGTACCTCCTGGACGTCTCCTTGTCCGGTGGGTGGGGTAGAGTCCCCTGTTTCCATTGCCTCTACTTTGACTCAACGGTTGCGTCAAGGATGATGAACCTTCCGCGCTGCGGGCGAGAGCTTCGCAGTCGTCGGCCGTGAGATGCATTTTCTTGAATCGCTTCACTGCTTCGCCAACATGTGAAAAAAAAAGACCCCAAAACCAAAGTGTTAGCAAACAACAATATACAATTTATGCACAAACACACATTTTCTTTTCAGATATTTTATAGGACACTCCCAGAGTTTCATCCAGGAGTTTTCTGCAAATAAATCCCAGCAGAAGGTTGTACAACTCTGCCAGGTGCCCACTCCTGCGTCGTACGAGGCTTTGGAACAAAAGAGAATGATGTAAAATCAGCATCCGTGCAAGTTTTGTGGCTTTCTCCAATCCCGTAATGCAGAGGAAGCACTCGTGTAAATGCAGAGTACCACCAGGAGGATGCTGAGGAAGCATGCGGGGGCGGAACTGCCCCATTTCCCCGGGAGATTTGCCCGGGGAACATCAGAGCCAAGATTCAAACACACCAAATCCAGCTTTTTGCCAAGAGATCCAAGCGGGGCTCCTCCACCAAGGCGGAAACACAATGACCCACCTGCAGCACAGCTCTTCCCCACGAGAAGGACGATTAAGAAGCCGCAAAAAAAAAAAGATCCTAAGAATTATTAAAAAAAAAAACCCTTACTTGCAATCTGCACCAGCTCTTCTCTTTCCTACGGGGACGGGCCAGCAGAAAAAAAAAATACAAACAGGGCAACTTGCTTCTACCAAAAACACTCACGAGAAACCCAAAGAGAATTATCAGCAAACATCGCTCGAGCGGTTTCACTTTTTCTTTATTTCTGCGCTGTGCTGCGGAGGATTAACGCCTCTAACGTGTTCGTGGCAGCCACGAAAATAATTGATGGACCCGGCAGAGGAGGATCCAAGGGTCAGTTTGCGTCATCGTGCTACGTCCTCCTTTTCATCCACATCAGCTCAACGGAGCAGCGCTAAGGGGAGGCTGTGTTCTAGCATCCCACCTTCCTCAAAACAAGGCAAATGAGGCAAGAAGAAGAAAAAAAAATAACACAAGAAGGTCCTGTGGCACTTGGGGACACGGTTTAGTGGTGGGCTTGGTGGGGGGAGGTTTAGGGTTAGACTCAAGGGTTTTTTGAAGGTAAATTATTCTGTTCTAAGATTCTACTTCAAAATTGTATTTTTTTCACTTAAAATGGAAAAGTTTTGTTGGATTAAAGAGCACAAATCATCGACACACCCCAAGCACACGGTCCTGGCAAAACTCAGAGTGGCTCTGTGCCCGTTCCTGGAGCTGTCAGATGCACAAAAAACCTCAGGACAGCAAAACCCCCTCGTGCCAGCACCGCAGCACAGCGTTCCAGTCCAGAAACCCAACAGGAGGAAACATTGGGATTAAATGTTTTCCTGTGCGGGGCGTGAGGCAGTGGCCCAGGGTGCCCAGAGAAGCTGTGGATGCCCCATCCCTGGAGGGGTTCAAGGCCAGGCTGGATGAGGCTTTGGGCAACCTGGGCTGGTGGGAGGTGTCCCTGCCCATGGCAGGGGGTGGCACTCGATGATCTTTAAGGTCCCTTCCCACCCAAACCGTTCTATGACCCGCTCACGCTTTACCTCCGTTCATCTTTTTTCCCCTTTTCTCAAGATTTTCCAGCAGCAGAGACCCAAACGCTGAGCAGAGGTCCCGTTATGATTTATGGCTTCGGTCACATCAGGAACATGATGGGGAGCGGAGCCCGTCAGCCAGGAGTAGACATCCCAGCTGGGAAGGGAAAGGAGAAGACATCCCAGCTG
>NW_010147677.1:0-4087 GCF_000699245.1 Pterocles gutturalis | reverse complement strand
CGAATCATAATCGAATATACCACACCACCCACTGCTGCGGGGCTGCCCCTCGCCGCTCACACACCCGCCGGGACCAGCAGCGTCGCAGGTGGAGCTGTACAGACTCTGCTTAGCTTGAACTGAGCATCATTCAGCTCTGTGCTGAGCAGCAGGAGCAGTCTCCTCACTGCCCCTGCTTGTGTGACACCAGAATGTAAAAGCAAAGAATTCTGCAAACAGGACACCGTTGGACATAGAATCACTTACGGTATTTGGCAAACTTCACACTTTGTCTTGTCAGAGTATCGGTCTTTCCCTGGGTCAGTTATTTTCCGTGATAAGCTGTCAAAGGAGAAAATAAGGAAGATTATCTTTCTGATTCACTCGTTGTAGTCAGGCAGAGCCCACCTGTCTCACCTGCAACACACTGGATTTATTGTGCCATTGCACCTGTGAGACCTCTTCCTTGCTTTAGGAGAACGTTCCCGAATGTCTCTGAATCCCTGGGGGACCCCCGTGCCCCCGCGCTGCCCGAGCCGCAGACCCGGAGCGGCAGGACTGGAGCCGTGAGCTGTCCTGGGGGGCTGACAGGCTTTTCACACAAGCACTGACGGTAAACAAACACGCTATTGTTTAGTGAAGTACCAGGAGACGGGCTGGATGGCTGTCTGCTAACACATTTGGTTAAGCAGCTATTGATTTCCACCACACCCCAGAGGCAAAGCGCATGGTAGCTCTGGGAACCTCCAGAGGGAAAGATATGACAAAAATATCACCTATTGTAATCCAGACTCTTCAGGCAGCTAGAAAAGTCCTTAAGGTACCATGGAAAGATTGCTGTTTGTAAAGAAATAGCTGCCAGCCTGGTAGGGTTGCTGTGATTTTCCATCATTTTCTCCAGAAAGATTTTAGGCTGCAGATTATTTACTACAAATATTTGGGTCTGCTATTTGTGAAAATAACAAGTTTGCATAAAATCTACCAAAGTAATTTGTTAATTAACAATTTTTTCTAAAAGGCACTTGAGTATTACATTAGAAATGAAAAAAAGGAAACATAATGAACTAAAAACTTCACAGTAGTTCAGATACACAAAGGGGTTTCTTTCCTCCTAACGAAGTAGGATAGAAGGGTAAAAGGCTAAGGAATGAGGTGCACACCAGGCATCTCTTGGGCAGAATTGTGTGTGATGCAAACAAAAAATTATATTGGAGTGAATTGCAAAATTATGGTGCAAGGGATCTATTTTCCCACAATAAGTCTAACACATCTTCCTTAAGCAGCAGCTTACAATGTCAGCCAAAGCATACACATCTTCTGTTTTCTCAGAAAATCCCCAAGGCATCGCTTCTGTTTTCTGTAATTCAGTTAAAAAAATAATCAAACAACAATACTAGGCTCAGTTGGTGTAGTCCCTGCCAGCTCTGCAAGCAGTCGAGGGAAAGTCTTCAGTGCTCAGTGGCTGCGCTGGGCTGGGTACGACCAGACACAGAAAGACCAGCCCTCAGCAGCAGCAGAAGCGCTGATGGGCAGAGCTGCTGCCAGGACAGCCAGGGACTTTCCAGCTTCTCTGCTGTGCCCGTGTCTGCAGGGGCAGGAGGAGCTGGGAGGGTGCACAGCCCCATCCCTAGCCCAGGATTCCACCTCAGCTTGAGGACTGAGATGTGAGAAATCCTATCTGAACCATGAAAACAGCAGAAAAGCAGAAAAATCTGCTGCATCTGTACAAAATACAGGTAAGACACAGAACAACCAGACAGTTTCTCTGTGTGCAGGAATTCAACTATGTGAACAGCCCTCAGTCTCTGTGGGAACTCTTTCAACAGAAGCAGCCACTGCCTCCATCACGAAGGGGCGATCAGAGCAAAGAAACCAAGCTGTCTGCCCGTATTCCCATCAGCCAGCTCCTCCCTCACCTGCGGTGAAGGCAGGCGAGTCCAGCGGCTCAGCTCCGAGGCTGCAAAGTTTAGAATTGACTCTGCTGCTGCAAAGCCACGACGAGCCTCAGATAACAGAGAACCATCCTCCCATTTTGGAGGGGGACAAGCTTCTTCCCGAGCACCTGACAAGTGCTGCTGCTCCACATGCCTCAGCCCATGAACCATCCCAGGGGCTGGACTCAATTCAGCTCAAGTGAGTCTTCAAAGACAAGCATCAATATAAAGTGTGATCAGAGTTCACTGAGTGATTAAACCCTTGACAATGGTGGTATTTAGGTTGTCATTTGCTGGCTTCAGATCACACACTTATGATCCCTTCACCCTTCCAGGGAGCCCCCACATGACTGGCAGCTGGAGTTACAGGTTTTCGGGGGGCAAGCACCCATGTTGCCCTTCCACAGACTGAGACCATCATCTGCTGCCACCCGGGAACCCGCCGCACTTTGCCATGAGCTCAGGAGGACCAGCGATGTCTGAGCACCAGCCTCTCCTCACACTGCTTCTAGCTGGCAAACCCCACTGTGCCAAGTCCTCTGCTGGGCTGTGCCACCTTCTGTTTCCACGAGGAGACAGTGGCAGTACATCACCTGCCCTTCCAGTGCCGCCCCTGCCTGTAGAGCTGCTCATGATGGCACGGAGAAGTTGAGACCAGGAGAGACTTTTGGTTGACTTTGATATGAGAAAGACAAAGACACAGAAAACTGTTTAAACCACCTGGAATACCTTTTACTGAAAGCAAAATTACATACTGTGTCTTTAAAAAAAAATCTCTGTGTGAGTATTCCTTCCCTACAGAACTAGTCTGTAGGGGTCATGGAAACATGGGTAAACAGAAAACAGTTTTCTTGTTATTATTAGTTTGTTTTTAGCTGAGAATAAAATATTTCTGTGTGCAGTTAGGAGAACAAGTTTGTGAGGTGTTTCTCCGTTGTTTCTAGAATATTAATAACGACATTCTGGACCAGTGGGAGTCAGGGGAAATTTTGTACTGATCTTTCCAATACTCTAGAGCTTCCACCTGAACGAGGCTGTGGAGGCTCAGAGGTCTTGTATGGAGTGTCACTGTCTAGTTGCTGGAATATAACCATTAAAGGATCTCTCAAGGATGCCAACACTGTCTTCCTAAATTCCAGCCTTGTTACATACTTAAACTTTGTCAATTAGTATCAAGAATCAAAGTAATCTTAATTCGAAATATTTTAATTTACCTCATTATATTCAAGATTCATTTCCTTGTCTTTTCATCTCAATTACATTTCCATTTCAAATTATTTAGCTCAGTTATTTAGAATCAATTTTATATTTTGCTAATAAGTGTGATCTTGATGGGTGGCTAGAGCACGTGAAGGTCACTGTAGTAGGCCAGTGACCCTGTGACAGACAATCGTACAGCACGTGGCCTGCACAAGGGAAATCACCTATGGAAATGCACAAACTACTCCTGTGAACCCTCAGAACAGGTGGGTTATTTTTATTGTTGCACTTTCCTCATCTTCCAGTATTGAAAGAGCTGTCATGCAAGGAAAGGCTCTTCCAGCTGAACCAGCGACTGCAGACAGCCGTGCATCTTCTCTAGCTCAGCAAAGCTCAAGGCACTCAGCGCTTCACCTGGCTTGTACAGATGGCTTTCATTTTTAAATCTTCTGCTGCTGCCCTTCCTATATCAAAGAAAATGGATCCCTGAGTGCCAGCCACAGCTGATGCTGTGTATTTCATGGCCAAGGCTGGGCCAACATGAGAACCACCCTGCCACAGGACGACGGTCGCTCTAAGGCAAGCGGTTGTGCTTGCTGCAGCACGAGAGACTGGGGAAGTCCATCTGCATATTGTACCAAAAATAATAACCTACTGGGCTTATTCTTCCTAGGGAGGAACTGCCTGTGAAGGGGAGAACATCACACTGCCCCAGCCGCTACTGCAGAACCCGTAGGAATGGCAGCTGATTGCTAGTGCCTCCTGCTGCCCCTTGTGTCACTGGCCGTGGCCTGCCCAGGGGCTGCCAGAAATGCCATTTGCACACTCAGAGCATCCTTTAACGAGACCCTGGACCTCTCCAAGCAGACACAGTGGTGTGCTGACACAGTGGTGTGCTGACACGCTGGCAGAATTATCTCTAGCTAACATCACGATGCCCAGTACCGCCCCAGGCTGTGGAGGAAGGGCTCACT
>NW_010147676.1:0-355 GCF_000699245.1 Pterocles gutturalis | reverse complement strand
GAGTTCCCCGGGAGCATCCCAGGTGTCCCTGTAGCATCCCAGAGTGTCCCCAGAGTGTCCCCAGAGCACCCCAGGTGTCCCTGCAGCATCCCAGGTGTCCCCAGAGCATCCCAGCCCCGGTGTCACCCCCCGTCCCTTCCAGATCCCCTTCTTCAAGGACTGCGGGGACGACAACGAGTGCGTCACCGACCTGGTGCTCCGGGCCACCATGGACATGGCAGGCTCCAGGTACAGGGTGTCCCCACGGTGTCCCCGGGGGTGTCCCTGGGGATCCCCTGGAGCTGTAACCCCCCCTAGGCAGAGCCCCCACGTCCTGCGGCGGGGCCGGCGGCGGGTGCTGGTGGCGGCGGCGCTG
>NW_010147675.1:361-668 GCF_000699245.1 Pterocles gutturalis | reverse complement strand
AGCTGAACTGCCCATCACCGCTGGGATTCCTGCGGGCAGCAGCTCCCTTCCTTTTCATTTTTTATTTTTAATTTTTTTTTTAATCTTTCTGCCTTGGGTCTGGTTTTTTGGGTTTTTTTTTTATAGGCGAAACTTTAGTGAAGGGCTATTTTGGATTTCCTCGAGACAAAGCCCTCGCCAGGCACACCCACCCGGGAGAGGGCTGGGGCTGAGGCGTGCCCGGGCGTCCTTTTGTGACAGCTGAGTGCGAGCGGGGCTTCGCACCCCTCCACCGCCTGCACCTCATCAACCAGCCGATTAATTATCA
>NW_010147675.1:0-317 GCF_000699245.1 Pterocles gutturalis | reverse complement strand
CCACCGAGCCGGAGGGGAGAAAGGGGGAGGAAGCATCCAACTACAATAAAAATCAAAGCTTTCGCCTCCACTTCGGCTCCTGGCCGCTCCCACGGACTCGCGTGGCTCCGGGGAACTTTCCGTGGGCACAAGGTGCTCACCCTGTGCCCGTGCCGTTTTACCGGCCCCTGTAATTTAACGAATCTTTCCAGCTGGCGCCCTGGGGGGAAAGGCACAAAGAGGAGCAGCTCCTCGCTCCCGAAACCCGACGGCGCGACAGCGGGAGGAGTTTCAGGCCCGTGGGATTTCTCACCATTAAGTTTCTATCTCCGCTTTTA
>NW_010147674.1:0-14256 GCF_000699245.1 Pterocles gutturalis | reverse complement strand
GATGTTAAACAGGACAAGCCCCAAAACCAATCCCTGGGGCATCTCTTGTACAGTGGGAAAAAGGGCGAGAGAAAAACCATTGTTAATTGCTTTCAAATCAACTGAAAATCATCCAGGTAGCATCACTACAAAACAGGCCTTTTAATTTTAATGATTATTTTTTTTCAATAATTAAAATGATCTTCACTTCTGGGACATTGATGCAATCAGAAATTTAGAATATAGCTTTGACTGATTGCACTGATTGTTGCTTGCTCTGCATGTACTGCCTCAGAACAGTTTTCTGACACATGCGATCATTTCTGACAAATGCCATCTAGAGGGACCTTGACAGGCTTGAGAGGTGGCCCAATGCAAATCTCATGAAATTCAACAAGGTGAAATGCAAGGACCCATATGTTGGTCAAGGCAATCCCAAGCACAAATACAGGCTGGGTGGAGAATGGATGGAGGGCAGCCCCGAGGAGAAGGACTTAGGGATGTTGGTTGATGAGAGGCTCAACATGACCCAGCAATGTGCGCTCGCAGCCCAGAAAGCAAACCATGTCCTGGGCTGCATCAAAAGAAGCTTTAGCAGCAGGTGGAAGGAGGTGTTTCTGCCCCTCTACTCTGCTCTCATGAGACCCCACCTGGAGTACTGTGTTCAGATGTAGGGCCCCCAACATAAAAAAGACCTGGACCTATTGGAGTGGGTCCAGAGGAGAGCCATGAAAGTGGTCAGAAGGCTGGAGCATCTCTCCTATGAGGACAGGCTGAGAGAGTTAGGATTGTTCAGCCTGGAGAAGAGAAGGCTCTGGGGAGACTTTAGAGCAGCCTTCCAGTACCTGAAGGGGGCCTACAGGAGAGATGGGGAGGCACTCTTTATCAAGGAGTGTAGTGAGAGGACAAGGGGCAACAGTTTTAACCTGAGAGATGGTAGACTTAGATTAGATATTAGGAAGGAATTTTCACAACTGCAGACTGATGTGTTATGCAGTTCTCTTCTGTGACTAATTGTAGGGTCATAGAATATTTCAGATTGGAAGGGTCCTTGAGAGGTCACCTAACCCAGCCCTCAGCTCCATGCAGGGTCAGCTATAAGATCAGAACAGGTTGTCTAGGGCTGTATTCAGCTGGCTATTGAAAATCTCCAAAAACAAGATTGCACAAGCTCTCAGGCAACCTGTTTCACTGCTTCACTGTTTTTATGGTAAAAAAACCTTTTCCTTATATCAAGCCTGATACCTCCTTATAGGTATAGGAAGTCTGCTCTGAAGTCCCTCTGAAACACTCCCTCCTCCAGGCTGAGCAAGCCCAAGTCCCTCAGTCTCTCCTCACGGGGCAAGAGCTCCAGCCCCCTGGGCATCTTTGTGACCCTCTGCTGAACTTGCCCCAGTATGTTGATATCATTCTTGTGTGTTGGGGGAGGTGGGGAGGACAGGGGAAACTCAAGACAGTATCATGGATGCAGTTTAATGAGGAGGGGTGTGCTCCTGCTAACAAGAGTCACCAATGTCACCGAATTCTTTCATAAATTTGGCAACAGCAGCAAGGGTGAGTATCTATGTAGTATGTATATTATTAAAGACCACACAACATGTATGTGTATGCACGTGCATTGTGCACAGTAATTTGAGTTAACCAACAAGTAAAATTATTTTTAGCTATTAAAAGACAAAATAACTTGAAGATAACTAAGGAATATAGTCCAATTGAACCCCCAAGGACTTTTCTGGTCACTAAAAGGCAACCCATATTGGATGAAATTTGTCTAGTAGCATAATCAGCAACACTATCCGTTGATTTTACTCTCTCCACTCTGTGTCCACCATATGAGACTGACAGAAATACCCCCAGATCTCCTCTTCTCTAGCTGGTAGTTTTGTTTGACTTTTATTCTCATTTCCCCATTAATTTTTCTTGGACTCACTCCAACTTGGCTGTACTGGCCAAGCTGCCTTCTAATTAGAAGTTAAATTCCTCTCAGTTCATGACATTTATCTTCCCTCATCCTTCTTAGATTGGAAACTAATACTTGACTATTTCTTTGAAGGAAGGATGTTCTCCGAAGAATTTGCAGACTCATAATTTATTTTCCTAAGAGAGACTGAAGATGTTGGGCCCTAGGAGGTATCAGAGGTGTTTAACAACTTAGGAATTTGGTGATGCCTAATTAACAGACAAAAAACCAAAACCAAACCCAAAAACAAAAACAAAAAAACTGATTTCTGCTAGTACATTGCTTTACGTGTAAAGAATGCATTTCAGATTTTTAATCTAATTTTAAATTCCACTAGAATTACACAAGCAAAAGACCAGAGAAGAATCTCATTGTTTCCAATATGGATTTTAAGCATTTTTAAACTACTATATATATTAAGGCTTATTTCAGTTGACAGCACTGTAACATTGCTGGTTTT
Source organism: Pterocles gutturalis (assembly GCF_000699245.1). Classification (NCBI taxonomy): domain Eukaryota; kingdom Metazoa; phylum Chordata; class Aves; order Pterocliformes; family Pteroclidae; genus Pterocles; species Pterocles gutturalis. Next base: position 11,857 of record NW_010147674.1, on the reverse strand, counting down.
TTTATGCACAATCTTCTTTTCCAAGTTTGCAAATTAATTCAGATACCATTTCAAGTTCTGAAAAGCCTGAAATGAAAGAACCTGGAAAAACATACCACCAGTAGATTGGAGTTACTTTCCCATGCTGCTGACAATGACTGATTTCAATATTTTCTTTTTAGGTATAAACACAGTGGAAGATGCATAATATGTTAGTTTGATAACTGGTGCTTATGAAACAGTGGTTAGTTTGTCCCTCATGGAGAATCATGCCAGGAGAAGCAGGCTTTTGATTATTTCTATGTGACAAATCATTCTTGATTCATCTCCTAGTACCTTCACAAAATACAAAAGAATTTAGAAAAAGAAAATATCTTCTAGACACTAACTGCTCTTAAGAAAGCTCCAAACCATACCAGTAATTTATGTTGCCAAAGTAACATCTAATTTCACAATGCAATACATCAAAACGTATAACGTTCTTTAACTGTCTTGCTGAAGCTCAGACAGACCCAGTCAAATTAGCCAACATAACCAAAGCCAACACAACTAGATAAACCGATTTTCAATGAGAGTTGAATCTGCAGTTTAATTCAGATTTTACTCCTTGTATGTATCAGCAAAATTTTTCCTATAAATTAGCAAATTCAAAAGGGATATCATAAGAAAAACAAACCAAACCCAAAAAACTACAGAAAACAGGATTTTTTTCTTCTCTAATCCTGTAATCCTGCTCTCTTGCATAGACTGAATACTGAAATTGGAAATATTTTTTTCCATTTCATCAGAGGGTTTTCTTAAATGCTCCCCGGTAATACCCAGATAAACCCAAAAAACTGTAAAAGTTTTTAATGAAAAAAAAAACCAACAAACCCAAACAAAAAACCAAAACCTAACCCACAACAGGAGAAAGAAACAGACTCACCCCAGAACAGCCATTATGTCAACAGCAGTGAGAACTCATGTGGGATGCAACAGACCCAGGTACTTACCGTGTGCTTTGAACTCTATCACTTCTTGACTACAGACAGAAACTCTATGCAAAACCTCAGAAACCTTCCTCATCAAAAATTTGATCAGAAAATTTTAGTTTCAGCAAAATAACAGAGTTACCAGCAAATGTTCTTCATTACCTACTTTTTGTCATGAATCCCTGTCGTTTACTCTACAGCTAATACATCTGTCCACTCTCAGGTTTTGATGCAGAAAGCCAAGGTTTTGCAGGATTTTAGAAGTTAAGAATACTTCTAAGCAGAAGAGAAAAAGAACATGTCATGACTCCCAAAGCTTAAACGATGTTCTGTTAAGACCAGCTGTAGTTCAAAGATAAATTGGAGAAGCACAATATTCTCCTGACTTAAAAACACAAGAATATGATGTTTTGATATATCAAAATTTATGTGGTTTTATGAGACAATGAGACTTTGGAGGAACAAGCCAACAAAGAAACCAAGAAAAAAAAAATCAACATTAATCCTTTGTGGTTTACTATTATTAGGAGTGGTTGCCCTTCATTATTACATGGGTACACCTTTCATTGATCAAAAGAGCTACATCCCTGTGGCTATGGGCAAAACTGAAGTCTAAATGTTTCACTATTCCTTTACCACAGAAACAAAATATACAGCCTTGAATAAGTCACTCAGGTTCTAGCAAATGACAGAAGTATCTGAGGTTTGCCTACAACAGTCTAAGAGGAGCAAATTTCAATGAATCGGGCTCTATGAGCAATGTCAGACATGGACAAGGCAAAGATATTCTTTGCTTTCAATATTAGCCTACTCTTGAGGCAGCACCTGTTTTACAGTTCAAAACAATTTGTTGTCCATGGTAACATATACCTGATCATCACAATAATCACATCATTAATCTTGTTTAGGATTGTCATCCTTGTGGTTTCAAGGTTGCCAGCGCACAGAATCTGACATTGCAAGGTTTGTCAGTCATGTCAGTGAAAGCACAAAAAAATACTAAACTGACGCATGAAGTACAGTGATTTAAATATACGCAAGTGAGATATTTCAGTAGCTTATTAATATAACAAATTTACCTTGTCCTTGGTTTGTTAATATAATTTGAACTGGTGAGCAGTTAATTTTTTTCATTGCAATTGTACGGCTTTTTCTCAAGTCTAATAATTATGTCTAAAATAAATTGGTCCTTCAGAAAGTCTATCTGAATCTGAAGCTGCTACCTGTGTAAATAACACACATTGCTCCATCAGAGAGAAGTATCAGCTTTAATGTTTTTGGAATTACTCAGAGGCAATGAGGAATAAGGAAGATAATTTTCAAGCATATTATCCGATGTGGTAATTGTTACTAGACTATACCCTATGATTATGTAGGTTAAGTTAGCTCCAGGAAAGCCAAAGAACTAACACAGACTTATGTCAGCTGGTCATCTAGCACATTACTGTAAAACTGTGTGTTGCATAAAGTGAAAAAAAGAAGTCCTAATCTGCCTCACACTTGGACAGCTGATGAAAGAATATGGAAACACCAAGGAAAAAAATCTATAATGAAGCTGTTAACTAAAATGCCTTGAAAAAGTCGAGAAAGAGCAAGGCTGGCCAGATTTTATAATAATTGGGTAGTAACCCCAAACCATTTACAGCTCTGTGTGAATAACGAGTGGATAATGAATTTACTTCTCCAGATCAATTTATTTTGGCAGGAATGTCACTAATACCATACTTTTTTGCAGAGAACATATAATATTCCTCTAGTAGAATAAACTTAAATTTCTTTGATGGAATAAGCAGTGATACTCATGCCACACTGACTATCCTGACAGTTTGTAAGGGACCTGGATGCCATAGAGACTTCAGTATGTGTCTCTTATCTACCCCATACAAAAGGGATATTTGTTTACATCAGGTGACAAAAAGAACTCTTTCCTAGCTGTCAGCAGCTTCGCCTTAATCTTTGCACATTGCTGTCCCAGGCTCAAGAGCACCATAAAGATGTCCTGAGGCACCAGTTCCACTGAAATGTCTGCACACTGAGCTTGTTCCAATTGCTGCCTCCTTAAAGACAACAACATGAAAATGTACCTGTGTCATTAACAGTTCACACAAACCATCACTACATATCCCAGAGACAGAGAGGCTTTATAGTAAAACTGAAGAAAGCTGTGCTTAAATATTTAGACAATTTTAAAATGAACAGTTTTGACCTTTTATCTCTGCTAGGTACTCCACTTAAAATCCAGTCACTGCAAACACTGAGATACAATGAAGATCCGAACAATGATGGAGGAGGAACCTAACAAGTTAGTTGCTGAAAACAGAGCCGAATAAATCAGCTACTCCCAGAATTCATCCAAGGGAAATGATTTGTGCTTTTAGTTCCACTTAATTCCTACCATTGTGGAGTTTGACCCTTAAGAAGAAAAAATGTGAGGAACTATCATCATGTTTAGCTCACAATGAACATGCCAAACTACACCGAATTACTCACTATGAAGTCTTGAAAGGCAGCAGGGAAAGGAACACATGAAAACAATGCAAAACACATGAAAGCAGAATTATTTTCTTCTGTCGTACGAACAGTATTTTTCAGTTTCCTAGTTGCCCTTTTTCTCAAGTACTGACAGATTTGAAAATTTCTTTTTTATTTTACGTGGCAACAGTTCAGTGACTTTTCCTATACTATGGGAAATCTTTGGGAATTTAGCTAGAAATTCTTCACTGTTCAAATAGTCCTGTGTTCTTCTGATATCAAGCTGCCATTTTAGGATTAAGACTGATATTTATCCCTATGCAAATAGCTAGCACAAGATCTACACACTGTTTGGGTACACCTAACTTCTACAGAACCCATTGTTTTACTGTTAGGTTTGTCGTCCAGCCTGTTCTCTGTAGCAAAGGCCTGGGGAGAATTGTTACTTTAAGAAAAAGTTATCAAACTTCTCTGCCAAACTAAGTATGCTGCCCACGGAACTCCCTATTTTCAAATTACATTAGAAAATACTGCAAAGTTGTTAAGTCATGGTATTTCATAAAGTGCTTGAAGGTAATTAAAACCCAGTGTAAAGTAAGGCAAAAAAATCACATGCAACTATAATTTTGCACTGCAGCTTTTAATAAGCTCATTAGCAAACACATAGGAAGCCCATATGCTGATTACTTCACAGATGTTCTGAGAAATTAATGGCAATGGGTGGAAACAATGTCAAACAGCAAGAGGAAAGCTGAGGCATGACAGCTTTGCCCTATAATCCTGGGCAGATCGTGAAAAACTTCCATGCCTCAGTTGCTTTGTCAATGTTGTGGGGGAGACAACACTACTTACCTTTGTTCCCAGCAACTACATGGATATTCCAAGAGGTTCAGTGATATCTGTCGTAAGGGTGGAAAAGCTATGCTGATTTCATGTTTCACACTTCTAAATTCTGGAAAAAACCTGCACCTTATCCAGTGTAACATGAGCCATTCATAGAAAGACACTTTAACATTTGAGAATATTTTAGGAGGGAAAAAAAAGCCATAGCGTAATTCTGCTCCTAAATATGGTTTGTTCTCATCCTACCTAGCTGCTATTCTGACTTTCTCTACCTCTTTTTCCACAAAAAGAAGGTCCCACTCTAGCCTTACTCTACATACACAGGTGATGTGTGTACAAAGAAGACCAACATGTCCTGAAGATGTGACAGACTACTGTGAAAAGCAGTATGTTTCCTGAGTCTGTAAGTGCACCCCTCTGCTAATGTTATTCCTCCTTCCTTTCTCGAAAACTCAGTAGGGAGCCAAAGGAGCATTAACATACCTCACAAACATAGGCCTTTTTTATGCCAAGCAACAAGAAAGGAACATACATATTAATCTAACATCGATATTTCTGATATACCATCACAAATTAGAAACTCCAGAAATATCAATATGAATTTTTCCCCTATTTCTGAAAATCTTCAGGCATTCTTCTCCTTCACAGACTGGAAAGTTGATGCTTTCTTTCTCCATGTTAGTTCTTATGATTTTTCTCTATGCAGACTCCATACTACACAGATCATACTAAGTGGACAATGTAACCCATTGCAGATATCCCTTTATGTAATTAATGAGGGTCTCTAAGTGGTTGGACTCTAATAACATTTCCAGGTCCTCTGTCATGATTAACTACGTGTTGCAGGCACACGGGTACAGAATGTGATTTGAGAACAGGCAGCTGCTACCAGGAATTAATTGTTACTAGGCAGAAATGTATTTCTGTGAGCCATGACTCAAATGAAGTAAGCTGATGGTAAAATTTGAAGATGAATGGTTGCAGATGCAGAGCTCAAAGGGGTAGGTAATATGGAACTGGTCTTTCAGTCCTTATTTGCCCGAGTAACCTCTTTATTCGCAATAGTCTAATTCATGTGACCAGGAATCACTTACACAGAGGCTGCAGAACTGAGAACCAAGACTGACAATTAGGATTTTCACCTGCAAGTGATTTAAATTCTGTAAGCTCCTGGCAGCAGGATGGAGTGCAAAGACAAAGAACAGTTTCTTTTTAACATGTACTCGTGGATGGTAGAGGCAAGCATGTTATTTTCATGCAAGTGAGTAGCTTAGTGGCACGGAGGCCAAATCACAAAAATTATTGATAACTCTGCCCTTTGAAGAGCCACAGAAACAATTTTGAAAAGACACGGGAAAGTAGAGACTTGTGCCAAAGGTTATTACAAACTGAAAAAGAGAAACCCAAAATTATTAGTATCACATGCAGCTCATTTACTTAAGACATATGCTGCAAAATCTTGGCTTGCATTCAAGGAAAAGGCCTGGCTTTTGGGAAAAAAAACACTAAGATTTCTGATACAGAACAATATGAGAGACAATTAAATTACAGTCCAGATAACAAACAGTAGGAAGAATGGCAGCAGGCATTACACAGTGTTCTCAGACAAATATAAACAAATCAGAAAATGGATTGGTGAGCAGAACTCACTACTGAGAGAATTAGTTACATATCTTTTTCCTAAGGTATGGTTATGAAGCTCACTCCCACAGATAAAAGGACAAAATGAGAAAATTCTTTCCAGGTTGTTTTAAAATTCTTTCTTGATATCAGTTATTGCCCCAGGAGTCCTTTGGCTGGCCCATGTCTCATTGGAAAAATCTATGTGATCCTTTTCCAAGCATGAAAACATACCCATTTGTAGAAGATTTTGACAGCTCTTATAAGCAGTTTTTTAAATGACCATTCAAAAACTTTAAAAGGCTTAAGAAATCATACAACCTCCTTAACAAGTTCTTTATGAGGCACTATGCAAGTGACTGTAACAAAAGTAACTTTTGTTTCTGAAAAATGATGCCCAGAAATGCTTGATAAAATAGCAAATTTAAGGAAGTGCAGCCTCTTTCTCCATGAGAAGCATCCATCACAAACACCACCTCTGGAAACGATTAGAGGTGTACAGAGGATCTTATATTTATCAGCCTGCAACAGGTATTACGACCTATCTTTGAAGGACTGAAAAATATAATGTCAATCCAAAAGAACTGTATGAGCTCCCTTCTCAGTTCTCCTCCTTTTTGTGAAAATACAGCATCAGAAACATTTTCTGGACCAAAAAGTATAGAGACTTTCTAGAATAGTCTGGATTCTGACACAAAGGTTTACCAAGATAGACCCAGGATTACAATAAAATCCAGACAATCATTGGGTCTCCATAGAGACATCAGAAAATATCATGAAGATAACTTTTTTCCGTAAAATTGATGCACATATCTATCCATACACAGTGGGATTAGAAAGCTTTATTATTCTGCTTAAAAATTCTGCATTGATGGCCATTCTCCTATTCCCTTTCTCAAAAATTTAACAAAGCTGGCCTATTCATGTCTTTAAGCTCTAAACCTTCCTGACTAACAATTATTAGCACCCATCTTAATTTTCTTTCTGCAAAATCCTTTTCTTCACCAGACAGTGAAATTCAGAATGAGAACATAGGCACCTGGTTCTAATAAACAAAAAATGCCCTAATGTTATTAACCACTGGCATCATCTCAGCAATGGCATCCAGCTAAAGGAGGCTTCTGCATTCATAAGACTGATTTGTTGGTTAGTGTCTGTCTCCTTAATATCATTTATGCTACTCATAACCTGCCCAAAGTGCTCTGATGGTGATTAATTTACAGCATACAGATTTTTGCAAAAACTATGAAAAGCTATGACTAAACCAAGAATAATCACTCAACTACTGGCTGTTCTTGTCAAAGGTACCCCTTTGTTTGTCAGCTGATAAGGATGGGATTCAGCCATCTAAAATATAAGCATCTGTTTTACTATATTTTAAGCCTACTTTTTTTCTCAGTTTAATAGAACATACATTTCCAAGAAGGAAATTTTTACAGTGATTTTTTTTTTTTTAGTGGTGTGTTTTATCAGAGGGTAAATCACCTTCTGAAGACAGGTATTTCTGACCACCAGTTAGAGCCATGGCAGACTAGTAGCTTAGAGCAGATACATAAATGTTAGCTGACTAATACCTTAAGTTTCTGGTTCTACTTCTGTGTTACCTCTCCCATTTTCCAATATAAAAGCTGGATATCCACCTTACCAAGCTCATTACCTTGTCTGTTTTCACCTTGGTGGAACAACACTGATGTATATCAACTGTCAATCTGTTCTTAAGTGTAACAGTTACTTACAGTTCCAGAATAGACAAAACAAGAAGTTGCTATTGTATACTTTTCCGAAGCCTTTCTCATGTTTGAACTACTCAGGAGCAAACATCACCAGGTTTGGAAGTTCTGTCCACAAGCTTACCAGATTTAGAAATCTGAGTGGAAATCTCATCAGGATACGTCCAGGAAACATAACACAATTTAGTTGTGTAAAAGAAAATCTTCTGAGGTAATAGTCAAAGGTCGACTTTCCTACAACATAGCTACTGACTCAGTCACAACAGTCACATGATAAAACTGTTAGATCTTGAACTTGCCATAATGAAACTAAAACCTTTTCTAAAACTTACTTTGTTTTAAGGAGTTTAGCTATACTTGTGTACAAGAGATGCAAATTATAGGGTAATTGCCAAAACAGATTTACAGGTGATTCAGTTCTGGAGAAAGGACTGTCAATCAGTTAAATTAGGACCTTAAAGGACATTAAAAGTTGTTAAACTTATTTCTTTCTTCTCTAGCCTATTCAAAGACAGGCTACAAAATCACTTCCAGAAACACAAAACAGATCCTGTTAATATCCAAAATGCTAGAAATCTGGCAGCCCTGGAGGTGCAATTTAGATTACCAAGAGGATGAACCACAGTAATTCAACATTGGTTCCTTCAGACTTGGAAGTGGTTTGACATATAGGGGGATTTGTTCTATTATTAAAAGTTATATGTGATAAGAAACTATGAAACAGACAAGACAAGCACATTTGAAACCCTTGTTCATTTACCACTGACAAAATGCACAAAGCAGTCAGAAAAAAAAAAAAACAACCACAAACCTCTATTACTTAGGTTTGGAGTTATATTTAAGGAGACTAATCAACTGAAGATAAATTAGTGGACATTTTATGTGGGTGACCCTACACATTTTTTTAAATTGCTAAAATAAAAAAAAACTTCCAGGATTTAAAATTCGTTCTACATAGGCCATGTTTATAAACACACTAAACAAGATATCTCTCTGTAACTTGACTATACCTGTGGTTTTAACTATATGCTTCCAAAGAAACAGCCATAGTAAAAGATTAGTGATACTCTTGAAAACCCAAGTTCTCACAAAAGACATATACTCATTTTCACCTGCTGAAAGTTATATTTGGACAAATCATTAACACAGTCTCCCTTTGGCACAAGCGGACAGAAGCAGATGTAGGAACTGAACTTTCCTGGACTGCTGAATGATCCTATATCCTAATAACGTCTGTACCTAGGGGGGAAAAAAACCCAAACCAAAACAAAACAAAGCAAAAAAAAAAAAAAACCACAAACAAAAAAACCCCAACAAACAAACTTACCATTGCATTCAGCAGACTTTATCTGGAATTGGGCGATAACTGGGCAAACTCACTGGGTACTCTTTATGTTCTCACTGTACTACATGCAAGTAAATCAGGTAAAAACACAAAAGGGAAAAGAAAAAAACCCAACAAACTTAAAAAGGCTTAGAAAAACATTGCCTGTTTCTACTGTGTGAGGGCTGCCATGCTGTGCTCCTGTGTCTTTGCTTTGTGTTTGCGACCCTTTGTGTTAGCACACTGTGTGCTGCAAACTTTGCTTTGCGCAGTGATTGCACTGAGACAAAAGATGTATTAGACGAATGTATGCCCGTCATTGTCAACAGAGACAGCCTCTAGCATCTTTCCAGAACATGTTCAAAATACAACAATCTCCTTATCCAAACCTAAGCCAGTCTTCCCTGAAAACCTCCCACTCTTATAAAGAAGGTGTACATATTTATTTATTACTTCATCTGCAAAGAGAAGGAAAGTCGTACAGTTCTGTTTCACTTCCTAGCTGGCAACACAGAATGGAAAATATCAAAGAATTAAGTCCCAAGGGCTGTGCTGTGGTCAGAGTCTGGCTGTCCTTCAGGACACCATTGGCCCAAATATGAATGGTGAAGAACCAGTTCATTGGGGCCTAGGATTTCTAAAGGAATTCAGAACAAAATAGACTGTGATATCTGAGACTTCAAAAGAAGTAAAGGAATTGCATAATTTAGCAAAAGAAAGCTAGTATGTAATCTAACAGGAACTACAAGATAATTACATCAATTTCATCCTCTTAGCAATCCTTTAAAAACGGGAATCAAAGCACAAGTATTACCATAACATTTCCTGGAATCTGCTCAGTTCCTGACCCTGCATCCTTCACTGATGAAACAAGAAGACTGGAGACCTGCCATGCCTCACCTTCAACCTCTTCTGTGATTACTTGTGTACTACTACATGACAGCTCTCGGAAAACCTTGTTGCAACGGACAGGCAGGTAAAATTCCTATTTCCCTGGATCCTGTTATTTTCAAAGTACTAAGGCTCGTTTGTACATGACAGAGTATTACAATTGTTCTGACTGAATTTTCCTGCACTCTTCTAGCTAGGAAATAGAGCTTCATAAAAACCAGGGAAGCTTTTCCTAGAAGAAGGCAAAGAACTGATCTGTTTTACAAGTAAATAAATGGGGCACTTAGGGACACAGTTTAGTGGTGGATTTGGCAGTGTTAGGTTAACGGTTGGAGTCGATGATCTTAAAGGTCTCTTCCAACCTAAATGATTCTGTGATTGTATGATTTATGTACAACCAGTCTTGCTGGGTCAGATCAAAACTATATCTACTCTGTATCCTCTGTAACAGTGGTGATGACTGAACGCTTAGGGAAAATTGTAACAGCAAGGTGGACACATATGATGGTTCTTTTTAACAACCCCTTAACTCCAACCACATGCAGCTCTGTGATTTCCTGAGTTAGTACTTTGAATGTCTTTAAATACTCTCAGTGAGTATCTCTTAGATTAATTTGCCCAGACTTCTCTTAACTCATGTAAACTTCTAGCATGTGCAATGTCATTTAGCACGGACTTCCGTTGTTTATGTATATGTATGGGACTGACAGGGTATATGAAGAGATTCCAGGCTTTCTCCTTCCTACCCCTTTAAAAGCAGAGGTTCATTCATCTCTTATAGGTCAGCCCTTACAACAGCTAGTTTACAACAGGACATTTCCATTCAGTCTTAGCCTTTCAAATAAAGCAAGGAGTGCTCATTATTTTAGCTCGAAATATAGATGGGTTTAATCCCCAGAGCTGAGGTACAATTAAGGGTGTTATACACAAGCATCATCTTCTATCATTGTTTCTTCCATTTAGCTTTTAAGACTCCTGTTCCTGTACAATCATAATGGCATTATCTTCAGCATAGAGGCATTTCTCCTGGACTACCTGACCTTTCTGTGAGGTGTTTTTATCCTTCAGGCTGTTAATTACTGTCTTGCTTCAGGTCTGACATTCATTTTCACAGGACTCCTCATATATGCTTCAATCATGTAATTTGTTTTCTCTCTTCTCCTCTAATTAGCACAACTGGTTTTCTCAGTCTTTGCATTTCCCAGCCAAAGCAACTATAACCCCCCCTTGCCATTATATGATCTTTTTAATGCCTTTCTGCCTTGATAAATGCTATATTCCCTGAAACATAGCAAACATACATGTTTACACTCAGCTGCTGTGAGTTTCTTTGTCTACCAGACTCATCATACCCAATGACCAAACTGATTTCCTGTTGATTGCCCTTGAGTCACGCTTCTGTTATGACTCTTCCTACCAGCTCTTCTTCCTACCTGCTCACTCTTATTTGATGTAGCCAGCTAATGACACTATTTTGACCCCGTTATTTCATTAAACTGCCTGGAGCAGGGCGCTGTGAAAAAAAGCATTCTTAGCACCTACGTTGACAGATTTTCTGATAAGAACAGGAAGAATGATGGTGGGCAATGGACATGAAGCAAGACAAATACTTGAGTCCTTGAGGTACTGTAAGTAGGATCACTGCCATATTCAAAATAATAGACAAGCATTCATTTCCACCATATATTTGGGGAGGGAGAAATTGGGAGCATTCAGAACAATGCATGTGTCATTTGTCAGCCCAACTCCATGCATGTTTTCTAAGGCAATTTTAATGCCTGTCTGTTATACAGAAAATCAGTGCATACCCTGTTCATCTGTTACATGTTACGTCTAACAGCACATCAATGTCATGTAAATAGCAGACCTGCCTACACATTCTTCCCATCCAAAGTGTTTCTCAGCAGAGAATTGTGCAATTTGGACAAAATTAAGCATATTTATTGAAAAAAAATTACTTCTTCAAAACAGAAAGCATTAGTCTTGCCTTTGTTTTCATAGAAGCATAGAATGGCTAGGGTTGGAAA
>NW_010147673.1:0-40082 GCF_000699245.1 Pterocles gutturalis | reverse complement strand
ATACTGGAGGCTGTGGGGCTAGAGCATTAAGCCTTCAGGAAGAAAGATCATTTCAACAGCAGAACTGTAACAAACGTAAATGCTGCAAAAAACATCACATGAGAATGAAGGTTGGGAAAAAAAAATGTGAAACAATAGGTGGTAGGTAGGTTTTGGCACAACCTCTTGGAAATCTATAATTCTTCCTTTTCCTTTCCTCTGCCTTTTTTGTGGTTTTTTTGCTTGTTTGTTTTGTGGGGTGTTTTGTTTTGGGCTTTTTTTTCCAAATTTGTAGCACTCTTTTTTCCTCCTGACACCTACAAATAGTGTTCAAAAGGGTATTCTTTATAAAACAATAGTTGTGGAGGCTTTTTGGCAGCCCTACTGGCAGCCTTTTTAATGCTCAAACAATGTCAATCAGTATCATTTTGGAAAATGATCATCAGTAGTTTGCTGGTGGACCTGTTTAAAAGGAAACCTTTATTCACAAAGGATGAAGGCCTGCTGTCATCTTCAGGTTCTTAAAGCAACAAAAGCTGTTTCTAGTGATAGTTGTCAAGTGTGTGCATGCGTTCCTCTTAAATGTTTATCTGCTTAAAGAAAGGGGTGCTGCATTCACTGATGATCATAGAATTTATGATCAGAAAATATCTTAGCTGAAAAAATTCTCTTTGGTGTAAGGTCCAGTATATGATTTCTCTGGGAATTCAACCAAGCACGGGATCTCTGCCAGCACGTGAAGCTATGGGCATGGATATAGACTCCGTGCCCTTTGCTCTGTTCAGTTACCTGTACCAAAATACATGCTGTCAAGCACAGCCCAAGTCTTGTGCTTAACTCTCTGTGCCAGTCTGGAGTGGGTTTGTCTACAGACCGAGCAGAGAACCAGACTGTAGGAGATGAGGGTCTGTGTTTACTTCCCGAAGTTGTAATTTCCCATGGTGTACCAGAGGGTGGTGGGCTGCGGTGTTGTCTCAAGTACCAGGTGGCCTGCCTGTGGCATTACGTGGTGTAATTACTGTGCCTTGGTTAATGTGTCAGAAACGCATGTGTGGTCGTGTGCGTTTGCCTATCAGATCGCATCTGTAGAGATGGGTGCTCTGACGTTGCAGAGAGCCAGTGTTACTGATGCTCCCACTGTGGGGTGCAGGTCTGTGCAGACTGTAGGTAACTCCTCAAGAGTCAGTGTTTAACCAGAAGCTGGGAGCTCAGAGATCTCCAGTGCCTGTGGTGGATCTCTGGGTGGTAGAGATCATGGCTCTCTGAACTCCATATCGGCACAGGTCAGACAGCAGTGCGTTCTCACTGCCATTTCTAATCCCAAGGTTAGCACAGCCCTGAAATAAAGTTCTGAAAGTGGTTGTAATGCGAATGGAATCAACAGCCTAAAACACCAGTGCAAATTCACCTGAATGCTTGTGGTGTACTGTTTTTTACACTAGACATGCTAGCTTGGTCCTCTTGGCACCACTTTGCTCTGTGCCTGTTCACAGCTTGGATAGCTGTCATGTGTACCACGTGATTCATAATGTGTGTGTATTTCCAGGATGAGAAATCAACCTAGCTAAAGGTATTCGCTTATGTCCTCCCCAATTTACTGAAATGCTTTAAGTCCTTCCTCATTCCTCTTGTGTATACAGTCTTCTCAAAATAAAGGACATGGTAGATAAAGATCTTAAACTGGGACCTTGACAGGTAAAGATAACCACTCATGGTAGCTCCAATGAGTGCAGGGATAACTTTCTGTAAACGGAAAGAAGGAGGGGGGAAGAAAGGGCTACGGGATTTGCTTGCAAATAATGTGTTGAGTGTAGATGTGTTACGTGACCTGACCCTGTTTCACATTTAGGAAGGCCATTTCTTAGAAGGGCAGGGAATTTCCCTGCAGTGGAAAGTAGATTGTGTTAGTCTGGTTATTAGCAGAGTAGGTTCTCTGATGCCACAAGGTCTTGTTGGGTTTTGTTTTTTTTTTAATTTTATATGTTCTGGCAAATAGGTGCTTAACTGTTTTTCTTTTTACCCAACACTTTGGTATATAGCTTACTTTCAGTTCTGTCCTAGCAGGTTTACTCACTTCTGAAGTCAACTATAAAACTGAAATGGAAAATAATGGTAATTTTAACCCATACATAAGACAACAAAAATGTCTTGCCATGTGGTAAGCATCCAATGTTGCTCCAAGTGTCCTTGGAAAGGAACAACTGTGACAGTCTTTAACTCTGTCCCTATGCTAATCTCTTGCATGACTCTTAAATTGGTTTTGCAAAATCAGAAGCATATTATTTTTAGCCATATTTCTTTGTAAAAGCAGTATCTTTCTGGATTCATTTCTCTGTCTAGGTAGCTGATAATGGGACTAGATGTGACATCTGTAGTCAAGCACATGAAACGTCTAACATTGCAGCTCAAGCAAGCCTGTTGGAGGTGAGAAGGAGAATACAGTCCTATGTGTGGGCTGCAGGGAGGGTTCCTGTGGTTTCTCAGTCTCTTCTGCTGGAAACAGCATACCTGGTTTGGTAAACTCTGGGAATTACCAGAGTAAGTGGGCCACTTCCCTCCCCCCCATCCCTTTAAACTGCAGCAATGATGTGGCAGGACCAGGCTGAATGGAGACCTAGAGTGTATTTAGACTGCAGATGTGTTTTCTTTCTACCTTGGCTCTTACATTGTAAGAGCTAACTGCAGTGTTTCTGGCACGGAAGCTTCCTCCAAATGGGTTATGGTGGGAGTGTCAGTGTGGGGCAGTAGCACACATTGCTAAGATCTGCCTGCTCTTCAGGAAAAACTGTCCTCCCTGCTCTTTGTCTGGACTATGTCTGTGATAGAGATACTCTTGGCCCCATGTACAAAGATCACTTTGACCTCTTCCTCAGGAAAGTCTTCTGTTCAGCACCTCCAGAAAATATAACGCCGGATTGGTAAGCCTGACTCCAGCTGCGCTGTGTCAAAATGAGTCTACTGCTCCACAAATCAGTCTTGCACATTGGCTGAATGATACCTGTGGATTAGATATGTTTGAACTTGCCTTGGCTTTATCTCGATTCATTTGGCAATTTGGCTAGAAAAGGCTTATCTCTTACCAAGCAGTCTCTAAGCAGAAACAAATGTTTAGAAAATGCGGGGAGGCATGGGAGGAGAGGAAGAGGAACTGTAATCGTCCAAACTTGCAGAGTGGAAGGTGGGCATGTGGTACGCATAAGGAAAGGAAGACTGTGTCTTTGTAAATTGGAAGTAGTGAGAGCAGTGAATTTTTCAGATCAAACTGCAACCTGTAGCCACATGTTTATGAGGCTTGTTGAGCTGAAGACTTCCTTTTCCAGCAGGTCTTATGTAAGAGAAGAAGAAAGTCTCTTACTTCATCTTACTGTTTGCATATATGCAGCACATTTGTTTCTCTTAAAGGTGTAATTTACTCTTTCCTTTTTCCTGAATTTGTGTGCTTGTTTTTATAAGATAGGCTTCAACAGAGATTCTCTTTGGCTTGGAAGGAGGGAGAACCAAGTAACCAAGTATTATTAAGTCTGTAGGCATCATCTTTTCTTTGTAACAATGTGTCTCTGTATATGATCAGAATTTGCACATCTCAGTGGAATTTACCTGATCTCCTACTATTGATTTTGTATAAATGTTGACATAAAAAGTCAGCAGCAGTGTTTTAACTTACCTGGAGTTTCAAGGACAAGCTCTGATGAGTAGGTTATCATCAAGATGAAGGTGTGACAAGGGCCTCTCTTCACTTTTCTGTCAAGGTCTGTATGTGCTTCTCACCTTGGGCTGGATTCTACGATGACCTGAATGGGAAGCAAGAAAGGAAGTAAGGGTTTGTGCTGCCTTTGTCTCTATAAGACTGTTTGTGTGGTCACTGGATTATGTTAGAATTATTCCTGCTCATCATCATGCAGAGTCAGCTTGGAGACCATTTTCAGGAACTGAAGTCCGATAAAGAAGTTCAGCAGAGCCTAGAGGTGAGACCTCTCTATGTTCGTGCCTACACACACCAACAGGAACCCACAGTCTCTCATGCTAGACAAGCCTCAGTCTCTGCATACAGGTTCTGATATTTATTGTGTGTTCAGAATTGATCTAATCAGTGAAGTAGCTCAACTTGAACCTCAGCTGTATCTGGCTAAACTCGTGGATGTGACCAAGCTTGCACAGGTACCACCTGAGCAGAACTGGGATTGCTATTCTAGTTCAAATGCTAGCTATTAACTGCATGTTACACGAGGAAAACCCCCATTAGTGTTACCGCTGCATATGTGTGACAGATTTACAGCTATGAGTCAGCATGGTGGTACACAAATTTATCACCTGTTCTTTTTCATAAATACGAACACTTAACACAAGAGGTCATGTGACACACCGAATTTAGGGAATGGTTATGCTTAAAATGATATTTCCGGTGTAAACCATGTAATCTTTTTTTCTGTGAGTATGTCGTCTTCTGAACCCTTCCCTTAGACAGAGATAAAGGATGCCCTGGCCCATCACAGTGCAAAACAAACCACTGACCAGGATGCCCAGTTCTGCTCTCATTATGTGCTTCTAAAACATGGGTTTGTTGATTTATCAAAGAACTTTCACTTCTCTTTGAAGCAATCTAAATTTAGAAAGGAAGTCTTGAGCTTCTCATTGCTGCTGTGTTGGAGGCTATTGTTGAGGCTTGCAGATTCCAGTGTGAGGTTTTATTTTTAGTTATTAATGATGCTGAATAAACTGGAAAGAAGATATCATTAATATGTTTTCCAGATTGAGAACCAAGCGTTACCACCAGAAGACAGCAGATAGGGGAGGTAAATGGATCTGTCAGTAAGTGCAGTTACTGGAAGGTGTGTGTCACTGCCCCTTAGGCTACCTTGTAGTGCTCTAGGAGAACCTCTCCACACCTGTTGCTCTACCCATCCTTAAAGCATGGAGAGATTACTGGCAACAATTTTCATCTTCCAGAGCAGTGTTTTCTGCTTTTTAACTTTAGAGTAAGCTAGAGGACACAATCCTGCTTTAGGATACAGTTGCGTAGCTCCACTGAAATAAGCAGAAGTAGTAAGTTTTTGTTGCTTAAAGCTTCCTGACTTCGTTAGACATATCCCCCTTAAAAACTGTTCTTCATGTGCCAAGCAGAACATTTCAGTTTACAGGCCTTTTGTCTTTCTGATCAAAACCGAAACTTTCCAGAAAGTAAAACATTTCTTATGAAGACTTTTAACTTTAACTCTCCCACAATTTCCATAGAGACAGTTCTGAGTGCCTCAGACCAGCACCAGCTAGTAGTATCAGACTCTTACTGCAGGTGCAGATCATATGCAGTGTTTTTTCCCCCCTCATTTTAGTAGATTGTGGAAGCTATGCCCTTGTCTATTCTCCCTTGTTTTAAGGAAACAACTGACTAAAATACACAGATATTGTTACCAGGAGACTGATCCATTTGGGGAGATTTGGAGGCCATAGTGTTGAAGTAAGGCAAGGTGAACATAAATACCAAAGACTTTTAGCATTTGCTCACTCAACTAAGCTGGGAGAAACCCCAGAGTGGATATCAAAGAGCTTGTCAACCCCATTTGTATTAAGCCAGAATATTATGTGTGTTAAAACTGGTTTGGTCTTGCTTTGTGGGTCAAGCGCAATATTTGTAGAACCACTGCCTGACTGCTACAGGCCTGATTTAAGCACTGTTGTGTTGGTGGCATTTCTTATGGATAGAATGAGGCAGAGTTTCTGCGGGACACCTCTCGGTGCACCCTAGATCCCTGGGCTATTTACACTCATGGCTAGTGACTTCAGTGGAGTCTGTGGGAACTAAGGTTTGGAGGGAGAAAAGAGAGCTGCTGTAAGGCCAGGTCTTTAGCTGCTGCACTGAAACTCTGGCTAGATTTGTGCTCAGGCAGTATTTGTAGGAAATAAAATCCTACTTTTGGGGAAGATATTTTTAATAATGATGTTGAATACACCTCTATAATTACCTATTTACATCTAACTAAATGGGCCTCATCTGTTATCACCTGCCAATCTATAACTGGAGCATAGCTAACAGCACAAGCTAGCTGGATACTTCTACTAGGGTGACATTAATGTTTAGTTTTTGTTTCTTATGGAAACTAAATCTACAACACCATTCTGCTGCCAAGGTATGCTCCAGTTCCACTGATGTGTTCTTTCCTTTTTTTTTTTTTTTTTTTCTAATACTATGTTATTCAAATTGCCTCAGTTGCCAAGAATGACTAGCTTGTGGTCCGAGGCTTCAAAGAGCTTTGAAGTTAATGGACACCTCGCAACGTAAGATTTCAAACTGAAGGTAGCAGCATCTGTCCCTTCATGCGAGCGAGAAATGAGTACTTTGGCAGCAGCAATGCAGTGGTGATGCAGCACTGCTCTCAGCTGAAGTCTGCAGTACTGTTAGAGGGCTCCTTGCAGCTCCTCGCTATAGTTCAGTCCAACTGCCTTTGCTGTGTTCCTTAACAAAGGAGCAGCAGATCCTGTCTGTAGCATTTTGCTAACAGATTTTTCAGTGTCCTTTTGAGCTGTTGTGCTAAGAAGGGTGAGTGGAGAGAGACTTAACATGTGGCTTTGAGGCACCCAGTTTTTTGTGGCAGCACAGGGAGGAGAATGCAGAGCTGACAACTACAAGGTATTCCTTCTTAAAGCCACGTACAGAGATTACTTTGATCGTTGCTGTGGCAGTAAACTTTGTGATGCAATGGAGCAACTAGGAGCTGTTTGGAAAGGGGTGGGGAGGGGTGAGGAAGACAGAGGAGAGGAAGCATCAGCCAGTGCTGGTGGCTCAAGTGTCTCTGTGGTGGCATGCCCGGTCCTGTAGGAATTGAGCAGTAGGAGCTCTGAAACACACTGACCACCCACTGTTGCAGATGTTCTTCAGGGTTAACACACTGCTGATGTACAGGTCTTCGGAAGAGAAGGGATGTAAGATGCCTGTTACCTGTCTAGCTTCAGAGGCTGGTTTTTCTTAACCCCTCACCTCACTGAGTTGAGGGGTTTGATTAAGGCAGCTGAGTTCTGACCAGAATGCTGGCTCTTCCTTGCAGGGCTAAAGGCAGACCCCTTACCAGAGAGACTGGAAGTGCTGATGCGGGAGCTTGAAGTCTGTGGCAACACTGACCTTAACTGCCTGGGGCGTGTTTCAGGGCAGATACTGCTGCTGTATGTCAGGAGAGCTTTGAGCAGGCTGCTGGGGAGCTCACACAAATACCCATGCTTGTTTTTGGCCACATTTAGTTATGCTAACTTAGCCAGGACTAGCTAAATCCTTCTACTACGGTTAACCTGCATCCTTTGTCCAGCTCTCTTAATGCAAAATGCTTCTGGTTCTTAATCTTTTCCAGGCACAGTTCCACTAAGTACCTTCAGCCTAGGGAATCCTGCAGTGTGTGCCTCATACCCCTTGACTGTCCCTACCCTGCAGTGTCTTTCCAGCTGCTCAGCTTTCTGCCTTGTCACAAGGCTTTGTCCTCTGGCTGAAGTGTTGCCGTCTGCCTCTCTGAGGCCCCACAGCGATAGCCTGACTCAGCAATTTTGCACAGTTCTGGCTTGATCTTTCCTGCAGCTGTAAAGCCAAGGTTCGGGGAGAAGGGGAAACACATGAGGAAATGCACAGTCTGATCCCCGCCCCTCCCCTTCACTCCTCATGGATCCTCTACATAAATAGGCTGGCTCAGCCCTTTCTGTCTTCCTGTGTTCCTGACAAGAGCAGCCTGGTGTGAGGTCTCTTCCATACCAGGCAGGACTCCTTTATACTGCAAAGAATAAGGTCTTCACATTCAAACTGTATTTTGCAGGGTGGGTTAGCAGCATGGTCTTTGTCAGCTTTCCTGACAGAGCCTCTGTGGTATGGGAACAGCATCAGCAAGCACTGCAAGTCTCCGCATTGCTGGAATTCTTTAGAGTTCTTCTAAATGCTGAGCCTTCAGCCCCTTAATGCAAGTAGCTGTGGCTCTGGGATTTAGCTGGCCTCGAAGTTTGGGGCAAAGAACATGGGGAAAATTGGAGAGCCACCCTGATGCGTGAGGGATTTTGAAATTTATCAGAAAGAAAGCTCATTTCTTTGGAAAAAAATATTTGAGAGTTTTTCCTCTAAGTAGTTCTGGTACCACCTCTTTTTGCAGTATTGGCATATTAAATAGTCCAAAGCGCCTTCTGTTCACAGGAGAGTGTAGTATGGTTTCCCTGCTGCTGCGCAGATGGTTGCTGTCTAAGGATAAGACTTTCTAAAGTGCATGACCTTCCTGTCCTGAAATGATAAACATTCTGGGAAAGGTACAAGTTAACCTGCACAGCAGCAGTTGTGAGAACCACCAAGGAGAGGGCTGAGTTTTGCAGTGTTTATTTTTGAAGTGTAAGATTGTCTAACAATTTCTCTGTAACAAAAATCTGCATGCGCCCAATCCCGATGTAACTGACTGCAAGATTGTAGCTTCTGTGAGAACAGTGTGGATAACATGGCATAGCTTTGGTGCTTTGATCTCATGTATCAGCACTAGAATCACATTTAAGTACTTTGAAAGCCTGTTTCTAAGCAATAGATTCTCTTACCCCAACTGGGATAGACAAGCTCAGATACTAAGCTGAACCTTACTGTTGTCTGTCTTCTTCTGAGGTTGCAAAACTATGATGAGACCTTTCACAGCATAAACGCTGACGCTGAGTGAGAGATGGGCAGAAAGAGGCAGGTTGACAGGTGGCTAGTGTCCCAGCTCAGGAGGGGTGGTTCAGTTCTCATGAGCTTTCCAAGTCGCTTGTGCGATTATTTGTAAAATGAGAACAATGGCACTTAATACTATCAGATCACCCCTCCTTAACCCATCATACCGGTGACACAACACATACTTTCACTCAGGAGGGTTCAAAACCTTTTCATGTAAGGATTTCATGTACCATAAATTTGTTCTGCTACTAAAAATTTCATCTGAGTTTTACTGTGCTCAGTGACAGGGACCCAGCCTGGAGATGTGTATCAATTTATCCCAGCCAGAAATAAGCACGAGTTCTAGACCAGGGTATTTATGAAACTCCACAGTGTGTCTGCTGCTGCCTGGCTGTCCAAGTTTGACCTATTTGTAGAAGAGGATTTAGGGCCTGTATTGTGACATACCAGCAATGCAGCCTGCAATAGTCTGTAACGTGCTACAGGCTGTATTTATTAAGATTATAACATCACTCCTCTTTAATGGCAGCTGAGAGACCTAAGTAGTGAAACTCATGGAGACATGAGAATGAGAAGAGGGGCACATCTTTAAGAGATGAGCCTTGATCCTGACCTGGGCTGATGGAAAATAAATGCCTTATTTTTTGGGTCTACCTTACTGGATACAATAGCGTTAAAGCAGCATGCACATGGTTCTTGCCCTTCTTGTGAATTGTACTTCATTCTACAGAGTACAAAAGTCTGTATCTTCTTCAGTAAGTTCTTAGTTTCCAAGCAAAGCCTTGAACTGGGTGATACACATTTCAACTTTGGGGCTACTGTAGATTTATACTTATCTCCCTGATGTTAGGTTTATGTACATGTCTCTTCTTAGGTGTGAGGTAAGAAATAGAGCTCTTCTCTTTCTCAAAGGTTGAAAGACAGGGAGAACATCTGCTGTGAGCTGTGTTCCTTTATCTTAAAGTGCATATGATTTGTGGCAGGGTAGTTATTATGTTCCTATGATGTATTTTCCAGCTATTATTTAATCCGTAAGACATATCTTTCACAGTACAGCAGATGCACAGCTTTAAGACTAATGGCCTTGCAAAGTTTTATAGTATTGGCTAGCAAGTACTGTACTCATTAATGGCTTGGTTGCTACCAACAGTCCTCTATGCAGCCTTTATGAAAAAGCCTGCCAGTTCTGACTCATGCAGTTCTTAACTTTCACCTGCTGCTCATCACTAAAAGATTCAGTAAACACTTTCTAACCTGGTTGCCTAAGAGATTAGGTACTTACTCTGCAGGTGCCCAAATGCCACTCATGAGGACAGCCAGTACTCCTGCTGTCACTTCAGATGGCCAGAGGCAGAATGAAGGAATGACCTCCAGAACAGCCAGCATCAGACAGGTGGAGATCACTACAACTCAATACAGATAAAGGTACTTTCTTCTAAATTATTTTCTCATGTTCTGATGAGCTTCTACTTGCCATCTGCCCTTTATGCAGTCATCATATCATTATCTGTTCTTTCAGAGACAATTTAATTAGATCTTCTTTCAGTAGGTTTTAATCAAGTGTTATGGGGTTGCTGGTAAATTATTTACAGCCGTATCACTTGATGGAACACTTGGTCTGCTAAAGGTATCATGTAAGTGACATATCTGTAGCAAAGAGTACAGCTGGCTTTAACTTAGGACCCCGCTTGGGTTCCTTGGGTTTATCCAGTTGACATTAGACGAATGTTTGGTTATGTGAGCCCACTTTCCTTTGCCATAGTAGAAACTGAATGTAACTGTGCTGAAACAGTTTAAAACTAGGGTAAGAGCTGAATTTAGCTCTAGTCTCTGCTGACTCAGTTCTTTTATAAGTGCCTTTCAAGGTTGAATACCTTAAACAGTGTGGCCTTGACCCTCACTTGAAGCTCCAGCTAGTTAAACAGAAGTGCTATTGTACTGTTTTCAGATTTGGTCTGATGTAAAGTAAGTGTTTTTTGAATGGGCAAGGTAGTGAAAAAACAACACTCAAAACAGCAAAGGATAATAAACAGAGAAAGTGGATATTTTTAGAATACAGGATTCTTTCTCTGCCTTATTTCACCTGTCCCTGAAGGCGGTGAAATTTTTACAGCTATAAGATATCCATTCTTTCATCTCGTTGGGTGTATGTTTCAGCAACATTACTTTTTTCCAGTTCTGCTCACATTCTTTGTGAGAAGGCCCCAGCGCAGGAGGATACCAGCTTGCCTCCACTCAAGTCCTGTTTCCTGCTATTCTGCCACTGCTGGTCTCCAACCTATAAAAAACTTTACTCATTTATACAAAAAGTGTCCTGCACTCAAAAGGCCGATGCTTCAGATCAAAAGTTGCAACTTGCTGCTTCTCCACACCACTGCACGAGGACAAAGAACTGTTGTCAATATTACAAGACCATGTGACAAGGACTTATAACTTACTTTTCTAGCATCACATATGGGGCCAATACTACAGTAAATAGGCATAATACCTTGATAGTGATAGCATACCATCAGATCTATTTCACCTCTGAACGCCTGCCTCTTGCTCTTGACCTTCCTCTATTGCTTCTTCCTTGTTCCTCTCTTGGTATATCAGTTTTGCTCCTCCATCTCTTTCAGGCCCTTCATAGCATCCAGACCCGACTCCTATTTGTGTTTCTTCCTTTTGAGTCACACATATGGGAAGAAATTTCTTGCATGATGCTCCCATCCATGCCCCCATAATATGCAACTACTGCTACCCATGACCTAAATAATATTCACTGTTTGTATAACAATTTCATTTGTTCACACCTAGCTTTAAAATCTCTGCCACTGAAATTATTCCAGGAATGCTTTTAAGTCCAATTATTACTAAGGTCCCTCTCTGCACTTTTAAGAGCTTGGCTTGAACCTTTTACTGAGGCTGATAATGAACTATTAGTGCAGTTAGGAATCAAGAATAGCATGTAGGAAAGTGACTCTACCATCGCCCAAGCCGTGCATTCTTTCCGCAGGTAGGTGCAGATGTTTGACTTTAGGAAATGATGTTCAGGGAGGTCCTGGAAACCCCCCAAGAGACCAATAGACAATTTAGCAGGTCATTGTATCTCCTTGAGAATTCTCATTTGTCATGAGCCTTTTGTGAAGGAAAAGACTAATTTACAGTCTCATTGTGTAGATACACTGGATGTGTCAGCATGTTTTGAAAGGCTCCTCAGAATGAACAATTGGGATGAGAAGTTGTGTACTCCTCTACAATTCCCTCCCTGCAATAAGAGGGAGGACTGCCTACCCATGCTCTTTTATCCTTCCTCCTTCTCCAGAAGGACCAAAGACAAGAAGGGAGATTTTAATGTTCCATAAAGTGAAAGCTGAGCACATTATAGTCTTAGCTGAAAGGAACTGGAAGCAGTCCACCTATTCAAGAGAGCACTGCTACCAGCCACAGCTCTTCTAACCTCTCTTGGCAAGTAGCTAGGGCAGATGCATTTCAGAGAAAGTGCTTGCAGTCCTGATGTTATTTTGTGTCTGGAAGCTGGGATGAGAAGGGACTTAACTGGACTTTTTTCTCACTTTGGAATGGCTATTACGGATGGCATGGTTATGAGACAAATGGAGCCGTAGCATTGCTTATCTAGATCGGATATCTGAAGTGAACTCCTGCCAGGTTATCTGCTAGTCTCAAGGTTCAAGCTCAAGTGAAACTATGTAGTAACTGGCTTTGTAGCCTGGTCCCTTCCTTTCAGCTGCTGTGTAACCCAAAAGATTTTTCCTCTCTCTTTCTCCCATTGCTGTGTTTGTTGGTTTCATGTATATCATCACTGGTCTGAAGCTTTGTGCAGCTGCTAGAAGAGTATTTGCCTTTGCAGCAGAAGGCAGGTCGCTCTGTGTCTTTCCCCTCCCCCAGGCTTGGCTATTATTTATGCAACATGATCTAACCCAGAGTGGCTGGGAGCCGATGGTCCAGAGTTCATTTCCAGTTATTATTGTAGTACAGAGTCAGCCTGGTTAGAGGTACTAATTTCCAGCACAGAACATATACCCTTTGAAAGCATAAACAAACTCTAGGTCAGTTTTACTTAGCTTCATACACAAGTGTTTCAGCTAAACAGGAAAAGCAAGCTAGAGTTGAAGCACTGCAAGAAGCTGGTTCAACAGTCATCCATAATAAACTCGGTAAGATCCCTTCCAGGAGAAGAGATACACAAAGAGCACTAAGTTCCAAAACAGCAGTGGAAGGTTCCCTGTATAGTCTCTAGAGATGTGATGAGTACAGTTCTTAGCTCTGCATCAGTATGTGTTTGATCTCCTGAGGTAGGGCGTAGCTGAATAAAACATAAGTGGAACTACTTTGCTAGTTGGGGGTCAGACTTCAGTGGCCCCAGCAGATGTGGCTGTTCTGACTTTAATGGCCTGAGCAATTAGACCTGCCGTCACAACCCTGTTATGGTATGTGGCTGAGCTACTCTGGAGTTCAGTCATCATAGCTACCACTAACCGACCTCATCATCTTCGCTGCAATGCTTTTTCTTTTATTATTATCTGAGATCCTACTAGAAATCCTTCATAGACAAGATCACCCAAGGCCTTGGCTTTGAAGGCAGGCGTGTTCAGAAGTTGTTGGCATGGTCTCCTAGGCTGGAGATTAAAGAGGCTGCACTAGGTGAATCACTACCCTCTAAGTATGAACTTCTAGCATTGGCATACCATCTTTGGTGTTTGTACAGTCCCAACAATAGTAATCCAATTGTAACTGTAGCCAGCACTGAGCACTGAGCGAGTCAGGGTGCTTGGCTACTAGCAGTAAAGCCTCCCTCGACTGTACTTTGTTGGTTGCTAATACAGCAGGTTTTTATATTTGAGACTGAAAAGACATTTTGTACAGCTCAGTATCTGTACTTGGAGGTGAGACTACCTTATGGTAATTCACTTTCATTGCCTTGCTCCAGCTAGTAACCTGTATGCTGCCCTGGGAAACAGGGTCAGGCAGCTCATGGAAACAAACCAGTGTCATAGACTGTTAAATTCAAACGCAAAGTTTAATAGGACAGCACAGCCTGAGTGGGGAAGGGTTGCCTCCGAGCTGGACAAACAGGTCACGCAGGTTTCCAGACACTCTGTCCTGTGCAAGCAGAGCACCAAGGCTGCAGGAGCTGGATGCTCTCAGGTAGGAGCAGCACCAATACTTGGTAAGATCAGTGTTTAGCAGAGTTGAGGCTCTGTCAAGTACTAGAGTGTTTAAGCTTTCTTTAGCAAGAGTCCATCAGAATAGTCACAAGTTTAAGTTCTTTGCAGTTAATCAAATTCTTCCTACAAAGCACCACTTGTGTCATTAAATTCAGTTTCTAACCCAAGATTAACAGTTTCACTTTGGTCCTTGCTATAGTCTTTCCTTTAGGGAGACACCAGGTTGGATACCATGATCCAACCGTTTCTGCCCTGTTTAGGGAACAGAGGTCACATCCTGCTTTGTCTCTGTAGAGGCGACTCTTACTCTTCCTGTTGGTTGGTGTCCCTGCAGAATAGCAGGGGAGTAGGAAGGAAGGAGAACTAGTCCAGTACGAAACCTCATTCAACACGTAGAGAAACCCGGCAACTGAACAGCAATTTCATAGCAGAGTCAAATAGTAGAGCTTATGCACGTCGCTCACCTCAGTAACTTTAAAACAAAATGAAGAAAAAGATGATAAATAAAGCCCTTCTGCAACACCACTCTTCTGCTTCATAGCATTTCCCCACATCTCATGTTAAACCCAAACTTCGTCAACTAGTTCTTCATTTTCACTGCAACAACACTAACTCCTTCAGTGGGATGGTCCTGGGGTTTCAGAGAGGATTTGCTACCTGTAAACCACAGCAGGAAAGTCCCTCCTGTGTTTTTGGGTGATTGGTTATGCAAAATGCTGTTCTCCCTTGTTCCTAATTGCATAGAAGTAAATTTCTCAAACTGTATTAAATCTCACAAATCTTTAGCCTTCTGCAAACAGTAAAGTGTGTACACTGGGAGTGTGAGTACTTCTACATTAGGAAATCCGGAGTGGTTTGGAGAAGGGATTGTTCGTCTGAGGATACCACAGGCATAACTGCAATTTCTGTGTCCATTGTACTGTAGCCTAATGGTGAGACATGCCTACTCCGCATGTTGCGTGAGAGTTGGTTTGGAGATACTTGCCCAATGGGAGGTATGTCTTGGACCTCATGGGCTAGGCTCTCTGTTCCCTTACATCGTCTGCCCACTTGTAAGTCAACTACACTTCACAGAAGTTTGCCTGAGACTGTAACACTCCTGATTTTGAGACAGCAGAAGGGCTGACTCCATTTTATTTTTAAATTATCTTAGGAGTCTTTTCTAGAGCTGAGCTGTGGGTGACCTGTTTTCTACTTGGCCGCTGAATCTCAGTTACGCTTGCACAGATCTTTCATTCCTATATTTTGTGCCTCTGTGCATTGTACATAGCACTCCGGAAGCATTCTCTGAAGTTGATTAACAAATAGAAAATCTCTGATCCCCAATCATGGCAGAACATACCAAAGTTTTTCTTTTTTCCCCTTAAATATGAAATAAGGAAACTTACTTTACAGGCTCAAAGTATTTTGAACAGAGCAGGTTTTAGTGTATTTTGTTCTCTTTGACAATTCCAAAATGCAATCTCATAGCAGCTTGTTAAAATAAAGCTGTCTTGCTGTTTTAATAGACACTTTGAGAGAATGTGGCAAGTTGCCACATTCCAGCTAAGCAATTTCCTATAGTTGACATATTTAATTTTTTGTAAAAAATGCATGGCTTTCTCAGCCATCTCCCTCCATTTTTAGTGCAAGCCATCAAATGTCTGTGTTTCTAACCTAACCAAGCACAAGGCTCTAACATCAACTGTACTGTTAGGGTAACTGACAACACCAACAGGACCTAATCCAGCATTCAGAGCAATCGGTGAATCTGGGAAATCTGTTTCAGATAACTTCAGTATTCTTTGAGTCAGGTCACGGTGGGAAAGCTAATAACAGTCTGCTGCTCTTTATTTGTACTTTCAAGAGTATACTGTAAACAACCTAGTTGAATTTTTAAGTTCCTTTTGCCAAAAAGCAAAAGAGAAATTACTATGATGAAAGAATGGAGGTAGAAAGTTTTTTTTTTAAGATGTTTTGGATTCAGAAGCTGGACACTGAAGACAGACTGCTGGTACTTAGGGAGTCCTGCTATTTTGTTCACTCATCATGGGATGGCTGAGCAGATTTAGAGCAGCTGAGCTTTGGAAGGAGAGCTGATGTGCTCTATTTTCAAACGACTGTCTGAGCCAAATATCAGGAAAGCTGTATGCAGGCACTGACTTTGTGCCTCTGAGATAGGTAAGGACCCATCTGCAGCACTGCAGGATCCCTCACATGTTTATAGGCCTCTGCGGTATTTCTGGCCTTGTTACTCTGGAGGAGTGCTGTAGAAGAATTCCTCCTGGCAGTGCTTTATATCACACCTAGCAGGAGGTGTGGTAGAGTACCAATGGCACTGTGAGTCTTCCATCATACAGGCGTGGTGTTTCAGTTTTCAAAAGCATCCTAGGGAAGTTAGTATTTTCAGTAATGTCCAACTTATTCATGTTCCTTTTGGAAAGACCAAGATTAAATACTGTAAATGAAAGGACTCTGAGAAAAACACGAGTGATCTTTGTATAACTAACTATGCAGAGCTAGTTGAGTGGAAAATCTCAAAGCCTAAGGAATGAATTTGTATCCAGTACTCAGAACTGTCAGTTCACAGGCAGAAAAATGTAACATAGAATGCCTTTGTCTTTCCCCTGCTCCTCAGGAGGGGAGTATTTCCATTACAAAATAGCATACAGGCTTGTCACAATGGCTTTTTATTTTCTCATAAGCAGTCATGGTTTTGTCTTGTTTCTGGTCGCTGTCACTCAGCAGAGTCCCTCCTCTGATGCAGTCATCTGAGCAAGAGATTGAGCAGAAATCCTGAGCCCCAGAGGCTGCTGAGCTTATTCTTCAGTAGAGAGTAAGTTCAGAGGAGATACTTTAAGACAAAAGGTACGTAACTAAGCACATGTAATGTGAAAGGGGTGATGAAGTATTTTGAAGAATGTTTCCTAAGGGGACTGTATAGCATGAGAAGTGAAAGATGTAAAAAATTGCAAAGCTCAGCAGATGAGTGGATCGTCCCCAACTGGAGTAAACTCAGGCTCAGATTTTTCACAAATTACGCATAAAATAATTTTTGGACACAGACGCAAAATTCTTAAATTCTGATCCCGAACTGGCACATTTCCTTTCATGATGCATTTAATGCAGAAGTGAAGCATTTTTAAATGCAGTTTTTTATTAGAAAGATACGTTTTGAGAACTCTGGTTTGTTTCCACAGAGTGTGTTGAAAAGGAGAAACTTACCTAAATCACTTTTATGGGAAAATCTTGGTTTTAACAAACTGTTTGTGACAATACACTTCTCTTAAACAAACAAAAACAAACAGACAAAAACCAACCAGAAAGCCCCACCTCTCCTCTGACTAGGCACAGAGACAAACGTGCTGTGTGGAGTTTCAGTGGACATTCACAGAAGTAATGGATATTGTATCTGGCTTAAAGATGCCAAACTTGGAGCTTGTTGTCTTTGTATGTGCGCGTGATCATCTTTCAAGTGTTGATTAAAACCTTTCCAGGCTGTTGGCTGATGCCAAGTAGCTGTTGCAGTACTGTCTGTTGTGTGGCCAATTGTTGCTTATCGGTCTCCTGGGTATTTTTCCTCATACAACTATTACTTGGTCAGCAGCTATTTTTTTCTCCACTTTCTAAGTGGGCACAACATGGTTTAGATGAAAGTCTCAGAGTCACAAAGAAAAAATGTTCTTTTGTGGGGTGGAAATCTGGATTCAGGTGTCTCCCCTCTAAATACTATATTTGAACTTAAACTAATGATTGAAACCCCATGTGGTTGCTACAGGGAAACATTAACCAGTAAGACAGAGCCCCGAAGAGATTTCTGGAAAAACAAAATGTGAGTAGAGAGCCATGGCAGCTTTCTCACGCAGTGTCTGTGAAAAGAGAAATGTGACCCTAGTCCTTGCCAAAATAACTCAATTTTTTTCTAGTGGAAAGCTAATAATTTGGAACATTTCACAGAATAAGGTTTCTTAGCTACGATTTCCCAGGGTGCAGAGACATAATGTCTTCAGCTCTAAGACATGCAACCTGTTCCTACACAGATTTAAACTTTTTCTGTATAAACCTCTTCCCCAAAGTCCAGGCCAGCAGCAGTTTGGGGAAGTGTGTGTGTCAGAGGGAGGAGGGGACGGTGGAACTCTTGAAGTGCTCAAATAATTGAATCAAAAGAGCAGAGGAATTGATTTTGTTGTGTTTTGTTTCCTTCCCTTAGTCTGCTAAAAAGTCCAAGTGCTGCAGAGAACAAGCTGTTAATCTGTCTCATTCCCCAGCCAGTACCAGAGGGAATGGAAGAGACAGGAGGTTAGTTAATGCATTTTATTTTATTGAGGCTTCAGAAATAGCAATGTGTAAGACAAAAGGGAGATGGTAGGGAAGGCAAGGGGAAGAGAAATGTGAAAAAGAACTTTGGGATTAGGGACAGCACCCTGAGCAGTAAACTGCTTCATTAAAGGAGCTCTCTTCCTTCAGAGATCTCTGAGTTCCTTCAGACAGTACGGAGAGCTTTCGGGCTGGACAGGCCCAAGGTGTTGCCCCTTGGTCCCTCACTGTCTCTGAGAGCTGTGGGTGCTCAGTACCTTGCAGGATGAGGCTTGCAATGAAGAGGAAAAGGAAGTGCAAGAATATGACGGGGACCTAGAATTAGTCATTCCCTTCCTGACCTTGCTGAAGGAAATGTCTGGCTTTATATTTTTTGTTGCAAGCTCTACTTCTTTATTTGTGCTGCAAGTTTACACGTGCACAGGTCGTGGGTTTCTTTATTCCCGCTGTCCTCACCATACAATCAAATGTACTTGAGACTTCTTTTACCATGTGCGAGAATGATGAGTGCAATAATAAAAATGATGGAAGATATTATCTTTAAAGGCATTTTGAGTTTTGAATTTTACAGAGGGATCCATGGATTGTAACACAACCCGTATCCCCAAAACATGACCTAGTGTTTCCTCTTCAGATTGTGAACCTTTTGTAGTCTTTCTCCCTGTCACTTGCTGCTTTCTGGCTGCAGTCATTGTAAAACCAGCAGGGGACTTGGGGCAGTTGTTTTCTTTATGGGAGGAGAGATACAATGGATTTGTCAAGACACTGAACAATTATAGTT
This sequence comes from Pterocles gutturalis, assembly GCF_000699245.1. Classification (NCBI taxonomy): domain Eukaryota; kingdom Metazoa; phylum Chordata; class Aves; order Pterocliformes; family Pteroclidae; genus Pterocles; species Pterocles gutturalis. Next base: position 21,202 of record NW_010147673.1, on the reverse strand, counting down.
GCAGGGAGAAGCATAGTATTAGTTTTATCTTTCACCTGCATTCACCTCTTTATGGACTACAGCAGATAGGTTGGACAAGTAATCGTTTATCTGAGAAGCCTGTGTTGTGTGAGAGGATCTGAGCACCTCTTAAACTCCTCCCTTTTCCCCAGCTCAGTGCAGTAGGGTAGCACTGTGCTCGCTCGAACTAACCAGGAAGTGAGCCTTGAAGACCAAAAGATGCGGAACCATCAAAGTATGTAAGCTCCTAACTCGCGGTCTGCAGGGCATCTGGCCTGTGGTGGTTTGCTTGGGAGCATGCAAGAAATAGGAAGGAGAGGAAGGATCTGAGCCTAGGTTTTCCCAGCTGTCAAGAAAGATTTATTCAGGGCTGATCTTTGGGGCAGGGAGGTGGAAGTCTTTGATTTCTTGAGGCTCTCCAGATTTCTTTCAGCACTGTTACAATGCAGGTCAGTGTCTCAGCCAATGCAGAATCCCTAGAATGGATCTCAGGAGATCCCTGTTGCTGTCTTGCCAGACATGCAGAGCTCTGCCTAGTCCATTTCTTACAGATGCTTGTTAATGTTAAAGGCCTTGGTTGAGGGCCAAGACTGTTGAACTAGGCTTTGTGAAGCCTTGGCTGTTGAGGACCAGGTTCCAGACTGATGGTGATACTCTTCCAGATGCTCACCCAGTTTGTCTGAGCTGGTTGGGACTTGGTTGCATGTGAACAGATACAGGATCTGGGGCCCCGCAGAAGGAATCAATGAGTGATAACAGGAGGCCTGCTGCGCTTGGACAGTGTTCTTCATAGCAGGGTAAATCCATAAGCCTGCTAAATGGCACACGCACTAATTTAGTGCGTGGATGGGAAACCTTAACAGGTCTATAGGCCAGTGTGGAGTCACGATATCTGTCAGTATAGGCTTTGTGCAAGTGTAAGTATCGGTCTTCCTGTGCTCCATATGGAGATACAGTTAAGCCTAATGAAGCATGGCAGAGCTAAGGAAGCTAGATGGGTGCTGGAGAGAAGTGTGAGCTGAGAGGAGGCTGAGCTGCAGATCTGATGTGGCAGCAGCAGGGTTGTGTCTTGCAGAGTGCTCTCAATCATTCTGTTGCAGTTGCATGTCCTCAGGTTATAAAGGGGGAGGGCTTTCATTTTTACTGTGCAGTGGGTGTGAAATCTTTGGTATTTAAGCAGAGGACTGTTCCTGCAGCTGCATTAGGCTCGGATGTCTCCCTAGGATTAAATCTTTACAGAGAATCTTGTTATCAGGCACAGGGAATGGCTTGATTGTGCAGCTCCATCCTCACTCGCGCTCTTAGCTAGCTGGTGAGGCCTCAACCGAGTGTTTACAGCTCTCAGTTGCTGGGATTGTGGAAAAAAAAGGAAGGGAGAGAAAAGGGGTGGTACGTGGCCTCCAAGTGACCCAGAAATGATGCTGTCTGCATCATCTGACAAAGCAGAAATAACATACTGCAGTGTTTGGGCAGTGGCTATTGTGTCAGCCTCAGGCATGACTGAAGGTTCAAAGGAAAATCCATCCATCTGGTGTTCCATCTCTCCCTATTCCTCTACCTCTCTGTGCTTTTATTTACTAATTTCTCCTAAGGCTTTTTTTCCCCCCTCCCCCAGAGCATACCTTGTCTGTACTTTTCTGCTGGCTTGTGCTGGGTCCTGTTTTGCAGGGTTTGTTTAGCAATGCATTGAGAAACTATTTCCTTTTTTTTTTTATAAGCAACCCCAAAAGTCCTCAAGTGAGCCGAGACAGCCAGGTTCTGCAGAAGCAGCAGGCTGTCAGTTGTTTCTGTGCAGAAGCTGCTGCAAGTAAGGCTGGCATTGAAACTCCACGCACAGACCCTCAGCCGGTGTGAGCCAGCACAGCTCTCTCTGTGGCATGCTGCAGCCTGCAGGGTGGTACCCCAGAGCGCTTGTTCCCATCCTTGGCATCGTTCTGGTGTCCTCTGCCTTCTAGAAGCTCTCTCACAGTTGATGCTGCCATGATCTAGTGGTTAGATCAGAGGACCTGAAAGTTGTCTTTCATGACCTGTTTTTAGAACTGCTCCTTGACTTTGTGTAAATTATTTTTAATCCTTCTTCCTCTTACTTCTTATTTTTAATGAGGTGCTGCCGCATGGGGTCTTGTCAGTATGTTAATGTTCAGAAGTTGTTTTTGGCATTCAGAGCAGTAGCACCATTCTGCAAGCTGTCTGTTTCAAAGGGTGCCTTTGGTCCAGCACAGCAGTAACATACACAACCTGGTGCCTTTGACTGCACTTGTGTAATCAGTGGAGAGGGGGGTGGGAACCAGACCCGATGAAGCAAGAACTCTGGCTACTGTTTTAGCAGAGCCAGAACCAGAAGCCAGGCCTCACATCCTGGGCAGGAATCCTGCTCGCTCTGCCATGCTTCCTTGCTGAGTGAGTCAGATGGGTTCAAGTAAGTGAATGTGAATTCCACAGACTGCAGGTCAGTGTCTGACCTGTATGCAAGCTCCTTTGCTCAGATACCATCTTAAATAAACCAGTGAATCTGCTATCAGACATTTCTTTGTGATGTTTTATCTGCCAGCTTGGCCTTACTGATATACAGCTGGTGAAGACAGGTCAAAATATTGTCCTTTAGTGGATTCATCTCTGTTGGTTTTGAGGGCAAAGCCATACAGGTGAGAAGTTGAGTGACTTCATTTTTTAGGATACAAATAATACCTTGAAATGTCTTTTGCATCTTTTCTTCTTATTTTGGGTTGAACGTTTTGCTCCTGTGCAGCTCTTGTGCTTGCCTTCCATGCTGGATTGAAGGTAGCTTTGAAGTTTGTGAGATTATAAGACTCTCCAGCTGAATCCTGCATCATCTGAGTGTTCCTAATGAAAGCACAGATGGGAAGGATGGTTTTCTATGTGGTCGAACGAAATGTTCTATGAACAGGTTTGGATGAGTTTTCACTGCAAAATTAACATACGTCATGTTAAAAGGGTACAGACCCACTCTCTCCATTTCACCAGGCAGACTTGGTTTTAAACCAGTCAAAACCAGGCATTGGTTTAGTTCTCCTATACTGGAAAGGGAACAGTCCACATTGTCATAAGGTATCTTTATACGTATACATGCATCAAGCCAGTCCTCCGAACACAGAAGGAGAATGAGAGTTTCGTGAGACATCAGTAGCTGCTTGGTGATGCTGTGATCAGATGATAACAGTCCAGGAGCCGGGGGGCACCGAGATGAGTCAGCTGCTTAAAGCTTAAGTTCACAGAAGGACCAGCTCAGTGCTGGGTTGTGTGGCGTACAGGAGTTGCAAAGACAGTTGATTTATTGTTAGTTGAAGGATATTGCAGACCGTTACTGTGAATCAGAACTGTTTAGGATGGTTGCCTGGACAGCAGGCCTTGCAGGCGTGCACCAAGTGGCTTGCCCTGTGACTGCGGATCCCTGGCAGAGCTGAGACTAGAAGCTATGTCTTGTGATCCACCATCCGTCTGCGCTTGGCTCCGTGCACAGTCTGCGGGACAGACCAGGAAAACCTCAGCGCTATTTCTGTGTAATGATTCTTTGGCCTTATTTGCTCCTGTCCGGCACTTTGTCCTGGTGCATTTCTTTGGGTCTCCTCTGGCCCCAGAGAACTGTTAAGGCTCGCAAATGGTGAGTGCCTTGATTACTCTCTACCAGGGAAGGTTCTGCTCGGGAAACACTTAGCATTGCTGCATTTCAGTCCTAACTGGAGAAACCAACCAGCATTTCTACTCTTTTGGTGTTTGCTACTTTCTACCAGTTTGGTACTGAAGTATCCAGGTGACTTACTGGCTCTGTCGTGATCATCTTTCCAGAACCCGTGAAAGGAGGTTTCTGCTCTTAGGGCCATTCCAAAAACAGGAATCAGGGGCAGAGTGGATAGTGACAGCTGTATCTCAGGAGTGCCAAACACTTACCCTCATTGCTGGGCTGTACTGAGGAGCGAGCCACTGTGTGTGCCTCGCACCGGCGAGGTCAGGAATGCGTTGTTTCATTGTGCTGGCCATCTGCACAGGGGCCTTCTGGGCTCTTGTTCAGATCACAGATTCTTCCCCAGCTTTCAGCTTTCAATACCTCAAAGGAAGCAGCCTTGCATACAGAATGGCTTGCTCTATAAAAATGAAATCCTATTTCTTTCCTTTGCATGGATCAACTCAGTTGCACCTTTTTTCTTTTTTAACTCAGATGACTTTGAAAAAGCTGTCCTGAAGTACACTCACATTGCTGCTGGTCTCTGAATGGTTGTTGAGATCTTTATCAGTTTCTCACATGGTTGCTGAGCATGACTTCAGAGACAAATTTGGCAAGTCAGATTCTGACCTTTTTGTGTTCTCTTACATGCTCAGGTTGGTTGAGGTTTTTTTTTTTTGGTCTGACTTAGTTTTTCTCTATATAATGGCACTGGGGAAATAGATAAGAGTCAGCTAAAGGTGTGAAGTGAATCCACTTTCACTGGATGCCTTAAAATGATTCATCTGGCTCTCCCCAGTGTCCCATGGAGATAAACCCTGAGATCAGAATTTTTGTCTTCTGTTTCAGGAGGTAGAAATGCAGAACCTCCCTCCCTGTGTGCAATCCTGATCCAGTGGGTGCAGTGTCCTGCTAGAACAGCAGCTATTGTCTGATGCTTCAGAGAGCACACCCTTGCCCTCTGGGCCCTGTTCTTGGCAGGAGGTTAATAGAGGAGTTCCTTCCCTATTAATTCCTGTCTGAGAGAAGATAGATGATTTGCATTTCTCTTAGCCACATGTAAGAGCTGGGTCATACATTGATCTGATCCTTTCAAAACTCCAGCCATCAGCTTGTTAAATTGCAAGGCAGTAAGTGGTTGTAGGCTTGGCAGTATTGGTATAAGCTCGTATTTATCGTCTTTTCAAGTGCTGCCAGACTCCATGAGATTTCATCTCCTGTCCCAGGAGAAATATGATTTGCTTTTGAACATGTGCTTGATTTGTTGATTAAATAATGACAATTGTTTGTTTTGGGTATTGCAAAAAAATCCCTTCTAAACATTGCATATGTTTCAAGTCATCAAGAAAAGTTACAGGCACCAGCGAGCAGAATATTATAAGTTTTGTAAAAAGGTGACAACGTGGCATTTGGTTATGAAATGTATGACTGAATTGAACTTGGTCTCAAAGTGTTGACATTGTGAACGCGTTTTGGCTGGCACTTTGGTATAGCAGAGTCCCTATCGGAGTGCGTCTCTCTGGCTATCCCCAAGTTGTTTCAGGTATAATTTCCATTCTGTGCTTCAGTTTCCTTTTTTTGTGAATTGAAAATAATTATTCTTTGTGCATATATATAGGGTATTCTAAGATGTGTGGATTAAAAGCATGAGAATAAGCTAGGGAAGACTTCAGAAAAATACCAACTCTTCTGTCCTCTGCTCCTTTCTCCCTGTTTATTTGGACCCATTGCGTTGGATTCAGACTGATTGGGTTTTGGCCAAGTGCAAAAGTTGCAATTGGTTTAATGTGCTTGCCTGTTAATGACTTCTGGAATAAGATGCTACTCTTCTAAACATGAATCAAACCTAATCAACAAGAAGGTGAGAGACAGTTTACCCCCAAATGCATGAAACTCAATTTCTCTGGGTAGGAACCATAACTAGTAACATCTTTTGACAAATTAAGTTAGAATGTGATTTCTGATCAATTAGCCAGAGGTCAGAAATATTTGGGCTGCAGTTTGAATACGAATTCTTCCAGCTCATGCTTGTAGTATCTCCTTGCTTGCCAAGGACTCCTGAATTTTGCACCCTGATGTCAGTGAACTGGTTTTACAGATGCCATTGCTGTCCCGTGCCACATCTGCGTAAGTGCAACTGAAGAACTTGTGTGTTTGCTTTTTGTTCATAGTCGTTTAAACTCCCAACTGTTGGCTGGAGGTCACTGATACAGGCAAACTTGTATCTCAAGAGATCTTCTGTTTACTTTGTATAAATAAACAAAAAAAGTACAAGCTGGTAGTTTTTTCCTAAACATCTTGGGCCCGATTCTCACATATGCTGTAAAGGGATATGAATTTAAAAAGTGCTCTGAAGAGGAGAGAAACATGCATCCAGGAGCACACCTGGCAACCTGTGCAGTTCTTAGAGCACATGAGAACTGGGTGTCCTGGCCATCAGCGACAGCAGACAGAGAGAAGGAGGGCTCCCATGGCGCATACCCTGCAAACAGCGATTTACTCCAGCTGCTCTGTATCCTGTCTCTGTTCTTGTTCGTTCCCATCTCTGTGGGTTCAAGGCAGTTGGAGTGTCGCTGCTTCTGCTGTGGGGCTTGCCATTTGTGATGAGTCGGATGTGCCGTTTGGCAAGCAGGCACTGAATAGCTTACTATTGGCTTTATCTCTGTCTAGTTTGTGGTTGGAGACCTGCATGGTGTTTGTGGGTTTTTACGTGCGTCACTGAACCCAGAAGTTTTATTATATTCTCAGAAAAGGGTTTTGCAACAGCTCAGCTATTAAAGCCAAACCATGCAGTTGAGTTAGAAGTCTGGGCAGGAAATAACAAAATGAAATTCATCCTAGGGGAGAAGCATGGTGCATGTAGGGTGGGAAGAGAATGCAAATACACTATTTATAGGACTAGGGGAAAACAAATGTAGTCTTGAAGAGTAAATGCGAAGGAGTTATCATGGGAAAACCAGACTTGGCAATCCAAGATACTCAGATCTGTGCTGTCAGACTGCTTTTCCATGTTTGAGAATCATATTTTTGTTATATTGCAATGAAGAAGAAAAGTTTGACATTGAAATCTGTGCTTCGTATCGTACCTTCCAGCAGTATCCTTTTAGGAGTTTACACTATGGATGAGACTTGCCAAGTGAAAACATTTGAACCCATATTTTTTTAAGCGTTACGAAAATAGCTGAAGACAGCGCCTGCTCCAGGGAGTTTCTGCAGTACAAGCAGGCAGAGCCACATGCAGGATGGAAGAGAAGACAGATTATTTAACTTGCTCACGGTCAGACAGGAGGTCAGTGGCAGAGCTAGGAGTGGAGTCCAGCTCTTTGGAGCTGAGGTCCATTCTCTTATTAAATCTGGTGCTTCTGGTGTTACATGGAAATTGGTAAGGAGCACTTTTGTGGGGAATGCAAGTACAGTGACTGTACCTCAAGAACATCCTTCCTCAAAGCAGCATACTGTCCTCCTGATACTGCAGATGTAACACGACAATGTGGGGCCATATGTTTTTTTTGTATAATTTCTTTTGCTTAATTTGTGATTTTTAGTTTATAAATAGATGCTTAGTCCATCTTGCCTTCCACCGTGGTTTTTGGAACAGATTCCCACACCTTTTCTTGCCACTCTCAGTGCTTGCAGTTCCCTGCTTTAATAGTGGGGCATGTGCTACTTTTAAGGCATTTGCATATAATTAGTGTTACATATAACTATGTGCGGAGCTCTAGCTTTAGACAGTATGCTGATGTCTCATTCTTCTTCCAGGGAAATAAATCTTGCCTGATGGGAGCCCCTACACTAAAATAACAGATTACAATCAGACTGAGGAGCCAAGCTGCTACTTTTACACCTAGACCTGTCACGGCTGGCTGGACCAGTTTCAAAATCACTTTGCAAACAATCTTGCTTCTTTCCCTGGGTGCTCAGCAGCCTTGAGGTATGCCCAGGAATGGGGAAGGGGTGAGGTGACCTGGAGGAAGAAGCAGTAACATACCATAGTACCCTGGGAACTCTGCATTCTGCGGCTTACAAGTACGCAGCTGACTTGTTTGCCTGTGGCTGGATTTTGTGGTTGCAGTTTGTATATCAAAGTGCATATCATCACTGAATCTTGCTTGGAATCGCCTCCAGAAAAGAGAAGGCTTGGGTGATTTCTGTCTTCCTTCCCCTTTCCATGACATATCTATTCCACAGCTGGGAAGCTGTTTCTGATTAATGTAGGCTCACTTCTGGCATACTGGGGGCTATCGAGTAGTACTCAAACTTCCTGCAGCCTCTTCTTTCTGCCTCTTAGGAGAGGACCTTCACCTCTGTTCATACCTGTTCTTCGTTGTTCCTATGGCCTCCATTCTCACTCTGTTCTTTGTTAAGCTTGCTTCTAGCCCGTGGTTTGCCAAGATCCACTCTTCTTCAAGAAGAAAGGTGTGTTCCCCTCATTTCTCCTGTCAGGGCTTTGACTATCCTGTTCCTGCCTTTACCCACAGCAAAGTCCCTCTTTCTCATTCTAATCTCGTCCTTCCTAATGTCTGTTGAGGCAAGAAGCCAGGATGCCAACATGATACATTTGGAGCCAGTGAGAACCAAGTATCTTGAGTGGGATGAAACCCTAATGATGAGGATGTAGGTCTTTGCGGTTAAAAAGGAGTTTTCAGACAGATAAAAGTCAGTCAAGATCCATGATAGTGTTCAGTCTAAACTGTAGAACAACTGCTTTAACTGTAGGAGACAGTGTTTCCAGCTCACCCCCCTAACGTGGGAGTTGCCCCCCGAGCTGTGCGCAGAGTTATTTGTAACAGCGAGGTAGAGCTGCAGCGTCGCACCGCATCTAACGCGGGCCAGCTGGCTGTGCTGTGTCAGAATGCGTGTGACACACAGCCAAGCCATGAGGCGGGGAAAAAGTACAATGAGGAGCAGAAGAAACTTAAACCAGGGACTTAGCAGGAAAATACTTGAAACAGCATCTCCAAGCTCATTTCTGACCTGACTGTGCATGAAAGGGCTCGTCGGATGGGCTGTTATGGGAAAATACATGTGACAGTGAGAAAGCAGAAGGGCATGGCTAAGGCAGCCAATGATGTCATATGTCCCCCTTGCCTGTGCAGAGCTAACTCCAAAGGAACAGAGCACACACACTCCAGAGACATCTGAATTCAGGGGTGTGTACAGCTGAAGGTGCAACTGTGTAGGAGAGGGCAGCTGACAGCATGTTCAAGGGTACGGGTACAGGCAGAGCAAGCTGCAGCAGTGTGTGAAGCCACATAGTCACCCGAGCATATGGCAGGACACTGAGGGAGCGAGCTGACTTGTCTCTAATTGGCGCAGAGTACAGGCACGGGAACGTGGCCTCTGCCGAGCCCATCCCCAGCGCCTGCGGAGCCCAGCTGGCTTCGGCAGAACCGTGCCTGCCTGCAGGGTTTGCCCTGCACTGCTCTGCAGCAGCAGGTCTGGCTGGAGAAAGCAGACAAAGGGTGGAAGAAATGAAGTGCTATCATCTCCTTCTTATAAAAGAGGTACTGAGACTGAGAACGACCGAGTGGGATTTCCAAGGTACTTTCTTTTAGGTCTCATGCTCCCAAGCTGCGTTAGGAAATTATGGTTACAAGGTTCCTCTGGTTTCAGCTGGGTGGTCAGAGTGGAAATGCAAAGTGATGGCTGAGTCTTCTAGGACAGCAGTCCTTTTATTGCACAACTGCCTCTCCTAAGAGTGGCACTGCTTTGCGTTTCTGTATTCATTGCATAAAGAGTTTGAATCGCTTTTGTTTGTATTAACACACTTTTTGATAAATCTCAAACCATGGCACTGCTGTCTGAATTCAGAAGTGTGGGGAGAGACAATCTTCTTGTTACACCTGATAGTTGTGAGGAGTCAGATTGCTCATAAAACAAAACCCTCAGCTGGCTTTACAGGAAAGCACAAGCGAGAAATGCCTTATCAACAGCTGCTGGCTTTCTTCGTTACACAGAACCGGTGGTTCTGCTGCTGGAATGCAGCCAACCTCCAAGAAACATCAGTGGAGTGTTTTGGTTGGGGGTTGCTGCTGCCTCTTGGCTTCCACGGGCTTCAGCTGCAGCTACAGTGCAAGCGATCCATACGCTTCTTCCATTTGCGTGGAAATATCTTAGAGGTATTATAGTGGCCAAAAGAATCTATATTTGTTTTTTTCACTTGTAGTCTAATCATGTCCCAAATGCTAAAATTTGTTGACTAAGAACATGTTTTGGTTTATAAATCACGGATCAGCTAACTTGCCTTTGAGGCACTGTTTTGGTAGGAAGGTTTTGAAGCTTAAGTCTGCCCCATGGGAATGTGTGACATAGTGAGAAATCTTTTGAGAGTATTTTCTTTTTGCTAAGCAAACATAAGGCACAGATAATATTCCTTCTTGTCGTTTTATTTTTCTGTGCCTGAAGTGAAGGTTTCTGTGTAGCGCATTTGGCAGGAGATGGTCATGTGATAAAAGCTTTGGAATAAAACTTTAGAATATAATAGAAGATGTACAACTGCCTGAAATTTTGTTCTTTTAAGATCATTATTTTTAATGTTGATTTTGTAATCGAAATGCCCATCAGATAATGGGCCTCAGAGTCGTTGGGTAGTTGGCTATTCCTGCCTCACTGATCTTCTAACCCAAATGAAGGCCAGATGTGAGAGAACATAACAAACGTGGGGAGCAGCGGGCGAGAGGGCAGATAGTCCTGTAGGTTAGACTAGCGATACCCACAGCATCCAGAATGAGGTTGCATGTACGTGTGCAGTGCCGTCAAACTGAATGCAATTAATTGTTTCAAATGGTTTGGACGTACTTTGACATGACACCCAGCCTCGGCAGAGCACTTTTGTGGAGATGGGTTTAGAGAAGAATCCTGCAGGGATGGGCCCTGCAAGGTCCTGCTGTCTGAAATGTTGAAGTGTTGAGATGCTCGGTGTGAGGGAAGTGCTTCCCTGTATGAATTTCCCCGAGTGCTTGTAAGAGTATGTCATTGTATGTCATGAAAGAGCCCCACTCACAAACTAGCATCCCCTTTGGCGAGGTACGGTACAAACATTGCCTGGGAAGATGACAACATGTCCAAAGGAACTTAACTGTGTACTTTCTGGATCCCAACAGGTGAAGCTGATTGACTACATCCACAGACAACGGCAGTGCAAGCTGAGCGTGCCCCTGAATGACAGGACGGCGGAGCTCAACAGCTACCCAAGATTCAACGACTGGTTAGACATTGTCAACGTGAGGAAAGAAGTTGTACAGGTAAGGTGAAGACAACCCTCGGCACAGAACCTTCCCACCCTTTCAAGACGTTCCCAGCTGCCTGCTGGGTTTAAGTTGGTTTTCTGAACTTACTTTCAGGCAAGGTGGGAGTGTGTGGGTACACAGAGGGACTTTGGTGGAAGGGGTGCTTCCACTCCCCTATGGGAGTGCTGAAACACTCCCTTCCTTTTACCCTCCTCCCTTCTTCTAATAGCATTTGAAGCAACTCCTCACACCTACGGCTCAGTGCGAGACAAAGGTCCTGCGTCCCCAGGACCTCCTCTCCTTCTGCCTGCTAGGTCTGAGAATGACTTAATCACTTACCAACTCTTAGAAGACACTAATACTGTACCATGCTATATTCTGTGTCCGCTGCTAGCCTAAAAAGGACCAACAATTACAACTTTGTGCACACAACATATCCAACAAACAGACAAAAATGTTATTACAGCCTAGAGTTTTCTTATTTCTAAAATCATACATGCCACAATTATAAATTAGTGAAGATCCAAAAATAGCCAATAGCACCGTGTCCCTCTAAACTTAGACCAGCAAAAGGGGTCAGAGCTTACAAGTTTGTCCCAGAATGATGGTTTTGAAACTGTGTAGCCTGACACAGCACTCGGACTACAAAATCCAGTGGACTGCAACCCAGTAATGGGCAGGTGGATTTTGACAGGGTAGGAGTCTTTGCTCAGAAACAAGAGATTTTTTTTTTCATTTTATACACACCCCCCACCCTCCCCTGAGTAGAGTCTCTGGTTCAAATTGATACTGATTGATACTGTTCTGTATGGGGACAGTTTAGTTCAGTGTAACATTAATGGCAATGTAAGTAGAGCTCAGTCCACTGATGGCTAAACAAAGCAGAAACGGCTTTTTCCATTCTTTTTCCCATTTTTGGCTCTGCAGGCCAGATCACAGTGTTCTCGTTCAGTTTCCTTTGATCCTTACACAAGCAAAAATTTTCTTTGACTTCAGTAGAGATCTGCCTGAGTGAAAAATTCAGCGAATTTTCATGGAAGTTATTCCAGCTTGCTCCTGATGTAACTGACCAGACTCTGGTAAAATAGGATGAGTTCAGGACTCAGTTGTTCCTTTTATTTACTACTATTTATTTTGAATGTGATAGTGTATGTTGCCTTCCACCCCGGTAAGATTTTGGGTAGCAGAGCTGAAGGTGCAGCAGTGACAATGAGAACCGAAAAGCAGCCTGTGGCTGTGGCCAAACTGCCAGACTCACAACTATTGTTGGTTTCTAAGGTTACTGGAATTGCCTGAGCCTAAAAGAATGTCTTTGTAGCTCTTTTTCAAATCCTTTGTGATGCCTGCAGAACTGGGGGAAGGGAAGAGGTAGAGAGGAGGGGTGGAAGAAAGGGGAGCAAGGTGAACAGTTCAAATCTGCCACATCCTGCTAATTCAGGGAGCAAACAGTGTTGAGACTGTCCTTCCGTTTGTGTGGTCACTAAAAAGGGTGAACAAATTTGGTTTTGGTCTAAGGCAGGAAGAGAACATATTCCAACTGTTTATTATTTTTATTTGTGCTCTCTTGCTATCCTCTCCCAAGCAGTGACCATTATATTTCTGTTCTCTGGGACAGAAATACAAGAGGTGTACAAAGCATTTACATCCCTCTGTGATTCCAAATGTATGGTTATTTTTTAAAAGTTCTGCATTCATTTCATGCAGCTGCAGACAGCTTCTGTAGCATTTACAGTAGCTGGACAGGAGACCTGCAACACCCATGGGGTCATTAAAATTATTTTTGAGTAGGCATGCTGGAACAGGCTGTAATCTGGGGGAAATGGAAATAGCGGGGCTAATAAACCACTTGCTCTGTTCTTGCAGTGAATTTTTTTTTTTTTTGGTCCTGGTATTTCACTGCTTAGAAGAGAGCAGCGCAGCCACTGTTGGTGTTGGTGGCAGGGACATCAGCAGACAGTGCAGGGGAGATGTTTGTCTGTGATGAGTTGTCTTTCAGAAATGTTACAGGTATTGTGGGATCTGTCCTGCTGTTGCTTAGATTATATACAGCATGTGAACCGCAATTCAGCTGAATGCTTTCGAAATGGAAAACACTGACAGAAGGAGCTTTAATAGGTTAGTTATTAAGAAATACATAATGGTTTCCCTTAGCTTTAAGCCCACTGCCTGTGACGTGACTGGGGAGAGAGGCGGTTAGGGAACCTTTCAAGAGGTGTCTGAGTAGGTCAGATGAAATGAAAACGGGGACACTTGAGTCCTGTACCTGGTTCTGTGGCTGGTGTACAAGATACACTGGGGAATGACTTTCCCACCTCTGAGATACTGTTAGCTCACTGTAAAACTGAAGACAGTCGTACCGGTTTCCTTAACGCTTCCAAAAGGTGCTACAGAAAGAAAACTCCACAGACATTGTGACAGTGTATCCACGTTGGGCACTGCCCTCCCTTCTTGAAACTTTTAGGCTCTGAAACTAGTTGGAGAAGACACCAAGTACCTGTAGAATTTTGGAGAGCAGCTGCAACACAGCCCTGCCCTGGCCACCTCTGAGGTCGAAACAGAACCAGCAGGTACGATGCAGGAGGTGTGTGCAGGTGAAGGGCTCTCCTGTGGCCCACTACTTGCTCGTGTTTTTTTTCTTTTTTAAATGGTTCTGGTTCCTTTTGCATTTCTAGTGTTGCTGGAGAGAGTATTTCAAGATTGTGCTAATCTGTGACATAACACCTTTGAAAAACAGCCTAATTGCAAGCAGTTTTTTAGCTCAGCGGTTGGAGAAACAATGCTCTTTTTCTCTCTCTCTCTCTTCCCCTCCCCTCTCTCCCCCTCAGTCCTCTCCCAAATAAAGCTGCCATGCCGGGAAGCACAGAAGCTCCCAGGCTCTCCTGTCATAAATAGAGCACCGGCTCTAATTTAGAATATCTGCTGACTCCTCTAGTCCAGAGTGAAGACTATTTTTGCTCAGTGACTTGCTCTAGACATTGTGAAGCTTGAAAGCTCTTGCTGTTATAATTGCTGTCTTGTTGTCGGGCTCCTTTTTTTCTTTGAAAACCTATATTTAAAACAAGAATAATGACTGCTTGTAAAATCCTTTAGTTCTGAAAGAGATTATAGTAATAACAATGCACTGTTTATGGCGTTGGGCAACAGCTAAAACTCCTGTGAACATGGATAACAGTCAGCCAGTCGTGCTGCGCGGAGTGAAAGGGCTGTTCCGTGTGGACCTAGCAGACTTGGAGGTAGGTGATGAACACAAGCTTCGAGTTTGTGATCCTGTTTGCTCTCTGTGAATACACAATTCTGAGGGGTGTGAAAACTTTGAACCCCTACCCCAACCTGTGCTATTTCTATTTCTTTGTTATTGTTCCTCTAATCAGTTGCCAGACAGATTTTTATTATTGAAAATGGTGGCTAGTGTGGAGCAGGCTCTGGTTTGGAGCTGGGCTGGTATTGTTCTGTAACTTTTCAAGTATTTTTCTAGGAAATGCTGGAGTCCTTGTTTTTTCTAGGAGTCCTAGAGATCGATTAGCACTGTGGACATGTAGTTTAATACCATAAATGATGCGTAAGTGGTTAAATAAGGTAGATTGAAGCTGGAAAAAGAGATACTTGAACTGAGAACTAGGAAAGGACAAGGAACCATACAGACTGAAGAGATATTTAAGCTATGTTGTGGTCTCCAGTGGGTAAAAGTTGCTCTGGAAATGGACCTAGAAAAATACACTGATCTGGATTGTCCTGCTCCCCTTGAGAGCTGGGGTCAAGAATTGAGGGGGGACTGGGAGGGAAGGAGGATGTGAACGGAGTACTGTCTGCACTGTTAGGCTGATGAAGAAGTCTCTTGCAGAGTTTCTTACTAGGTTCTGGGCTTGGGGATTGTCTACCAAAAAAAAAAGGATTAAAAAATCTCTATTGTTTTATTTCCTTTAGCACAGAAAAAAGTCCTCTCTGTCTTTACTGTTGTTCTTCCCAGAAACGCCACTATTATATTTGTTCCCACATAAAACTTGTCACCATCTTAAAAAGTAACTTCAGATCAGAGTCATCTCCTTATCATCATCTGAAACGTGTCTGAACCAGCCCTGCTCACCGTGTAGCAGGGGTTCCAGTCAATCAAGTTTGGAAAGCTGTTTTTAGAGCAGATAACTGTCACGCACAGGGACGGCAGATCCTGCCCCAGTGATCGCTGGCTGTCAGCAGAGCTTTGCCACCAGGAGACTCTGTGTGGGGGCAGGTGAAGCAGTACTGTGGTTGGCTCTGCTTTATGGCTGTTGCATTTGGGGAAGGTATTTGACTCCCAATGTATATATATATTTTTTGTAATACCTCCTGGTTGCTTGTGAAACTTGTCTCATTCCCCATTTAGCATTTATGCCAAAGACCTGCTGTCTTGGAAGCAGTGGAGAGTGGTTCCTGAGGAAGCCAGGGGCAGCGCTTGGCACACTGGGGAGCGGAGCAGGAAAGGCTCGTGCCTGGAGTAGGAATTGTCTGTTAGGTGTCTCCTGCTGCCCCTGTGAAAATCTGCAGAGGATGAGGCACTGGCGTAGGGCTGATCCTATGAGACCGAGACAGAGGGTTACACTTGCTGGGACTGTGATCTGGCTTGTAGCAGATGGTGGGGATCAGTTGGAGGAAAAGCGGGGGGTGTATGTGTGTGCATCCTTACTTTGGCTGGGGCAATAGAAGAGGCTGAGCCTATCGGGTTTCCACAGCTGTATCCTCTCATCTTTTTCTGTCAGCGTATCTACGTGAACAGACTATGAGCACTTTGGCTCTTTGCTGGGGATTTCCATGAGTCTGGCAACAGAAGCTCTGACTGGACTGCTAGATAGCAGAGATCCTGAATGTGCTAATTGTGTGTATGCAAATTAACTCTGTCCTGCAGGCTTCCTGGACCTACAACTCCACTGCCACTTTCCAGCTGAAGGCCCCTCCCCAGAGTAAACAGCTCTTGGAAAATATTTTCTGCTACTGCCAGGGTTCCCTTCCCTTGCCGGGGGGGACAGGTGCCCCTCACAGCCTTGTTTGCTGTGAATGGCTCATGGCACGAGGTCAGCACGAGGCTCATGCTGTCCCTCAGGATGTGCAGTGAAATACTGCAACCGCTACATCTGTCTTCCCCCAGAAAAGTAGGTGACAGCAGCTATCCTGTCCACAAAGAGCAAACCGAATGGGAAAGCCCTGAGCCTGTCAGCAACTCTGCACCCTGCCTGTTGTGTGAGAGGTGAAACAGTGCAGAGGGAGATGTTATGTGAAACCATAGCCTGTGTGTACTCACAGCTTAATGCAAGCTTGAAATCTCATGTGAGAGGCTTTCCTGAATGCCCATAACACCTCCAGAAATGTAATAATACAATGATTTTTCAGTACCTTCTTCACCGGACACCAGAAAACCAGAGCAAAATAACAACTAGCAGGCACAAGATGTTCCTAAGAGCATCCGTACATGCTTTACTTAGAGTTATCAGTAGGAATTTAAGCACCTTATGTAATGGGCTTTCTCTTCCAGCATCTGCTGCTTTACTGGAGGATGACTGGTGAGGGAATGTATTGATTTAAGAGGAGGCATTTGGGGCCTTGACAACTGTCTGGCTTTAAAGGAAGAGCCGTGTCTACCAGGTTGAGGAGCAGGTCAGGCTGATTTTGCAGAGTCCTAGCAGCAGCATTAGCTCCATAGGCTTATCTGCAGGGAGGAATCTTTACCGAAAATAACCTGCCCACTGTGTTAGGTACCAGCATTTTTGCCGTGTTTCAGGGATTTAAGTTGGACACCAGACAAGCTTAAAGACCTTCTTACATTATTGTGAACTCTTCACCCTGACTAATTGAGACTAACCTTTGGGTGGCTTCTTGGATACACTGTGGTTTGCTTTTCTCTCTTTTAAACATGCGTACCATGAAGTGCACAGTCAGTATATCTGATAATCAGGAGAGCTTTGTAGAAAAGTTCTCTTACTGTTATAGAGATGAATAATTGCTTGGTTTGGGCTTTTCAGCATCACTTCTGCTGACAATGTGTAGTGAGGAACACTTTAGATTTTGCTGGCAGTTTTGAGGTGCTGAAAGATTGAAAGCAGGTTCTGTCTCCTTCTGCTCTTTCTTTTTTTTTTTTTTTTTTTTTACTGTGACCTTATTATTAGAGTAGTATCTGAATATCTTGCAGGTCCCCCTGTCATTCTGTAGTCATGGCAAGGTGCACCCAGGAAGATGGTACTTAGCTTGGCCCTAGTGTGAGCCTTTAAGCTGCATATTTTTAAAGCTGTATTTCTTTAAAGCCACAGCACCCATGAAGAAGCAGGTAAAGAGAGGTCTGTTGGACCCACATTTCTCACTATCAGCACTGACGATTGGGAGTAACCCTTTGCAAGGGCCCAGAATCACCCTTGCACTTGAGGGGGTTGGAGCCCACCATGTGCTCCTCTGAGATGGACGCTGTCAGGGTGCTTTGCAGGGGACATTCTTCCCCCCAACTCAACAGCTAAGCCAGAGGATCAGCACCAATGGAACCTGTTTCAAGAGACATCTTGAACTAGTGACCCTCATCATTATCACATTGGCAGGCGGGCTAACACAGAGATAAATCATATCAGGTCAATCTTATAGGGATCAGGTTGACGAGTTTTATATTAAGCCAGCACATACGTGCAGCACATGAGTGGCTGTTTAAAGAAAGCCTCTTACTTCCCCTCCCTCCCCCCTTTTAAGGCTTATTTCTTTTGTCGCGTGTCATGGGGTCTAGCAGCAGGTTCAGAAAGTCTGAGCTCTCCCAGCTCAAGGTCGTTGGGATTGTTTAAATATAATCTCCTTTTCTGTACTTATACTTTCCTACAACTTGCTATTCTGTCTTTCTAAAATTAAACTATTGAGCAAAAAGCGTAGCTTGGACTTTGCATGCAGGCCCAGGAAGGGGGCAGGCTAGCAGCAGGCTGGACCCTTTCTCAGGGTGTATGTCTGCGGGATTGTGCGAGGGATGCACGGCAAAGCCTGCAGTGAAGAGCTGGGGCTGCCCTGTGCTACTCCGCTGTGCCTTGTGGGAACCAGTACAGCTCTTCAGGGCAGGCCACACAGCGGGTTGCAGAGCACAGACTTGCCTAAGGAAGGGAAACCAGTCAGCTGGGGGACTGACAGCTGAGTGCTCTGTGCCATCAGACGCCTGGCTGTGCTCCCCTCTGGGAATGAGAGGGGGACCTGTGAGGCTCACCCAGGCGCACCCAGTGAATGCTGCAGCGCCCCATCCCTGCCATCCTCAGGCATCTGTACTGGTTGTGAGCCCAAGAATTCTGTGCTTGTGAGCTGTGCCTTGGGAGCAGTGCGTGTGTGTGCTCTTACAACCAGGAGCTGGGCCCAGATGCCATTCCTCATCCCTGGGAGTTCCCCAGTTAAGCCTTGTCTGTACTGGCACAACCAAGAGACCCAGTATGGGGGAAGTGAAAATAGTCAGTTCCCCCTTATCAATACAAATTGAAGCACACACTCACTACATACTCAGTTTTTTCAGTACAAAGGCCTAAGAACCCATTTCTTGCTCCCCTGAGGACTAACTGTACAGGGACAAGGCTCGTGTCAAAGGTGCGGTGACACCTGCCCGAGGTAAGTGCTGTGCTTTGCCCTCCTTTAACAGGAGAACAGACAGAAGAACTGCATCCTGGCTGCTTGGACATGGGCTTGCAGAGCAGGCTGATTTCCTCCTTTTTTCTAACCTCTGTGGTTTCGGTTTTGTTTTTTATTATTTTATTGGGATTTGCTTTACTGACTTCCCTGTGATCTCTAAATTGGGCAGAGAGAACCTTTTCCAGTACCTGATGCCACACTTGCTTTTATGAAGCATTGTGGCTCACCAGCATTTCTGCCAGCCCAAATGTTGTGTGCTGCCCGTGCCAGTCACTACCCCGAGTGTTAATGCTGCAGATCAGTGGTGCTTGTCCACTCTGGACCTGGTCACAGGGCAGGCGTTGGAGAAGCCAGATCCCCAACGGTGCTGCAGCCAGTCCCGTCCCCCCTGGCCCTGCATTTCAGCTGCTTGTGCTGGCCATCTGAAGCCTGGGCTATGGAACTGGCTGTGCTGGAAAAGCTTTGCTTTCCCGAGGAAATCTGTCCCTTCCACTTTACTGATTGACTTACTAATAGCTCTAATAAGTTACTGGTTACATTTGTGTCGTGCGGAGGATAGGGAAGAGAGGTGATACTGAGTAACGTGACTTGGTAGCTTATGCTGGGATCTGGAATGACGCTGCCGCTTGAAACGGCGGCTACGTAATCTAGGCTGTTTTCCTAGTGGGGAGTGGTGGCGGTGAGGAAACGTTTCAAGATAATTCAAGAATGACATCGCTGTAATCCCGCTTACTCTAAGACCCTGTAAAAGCATGAAATGGGATAAATGTTTTTGTACAGACATTGGCCTTCCCTTATGCTTTCTGAGGAAGCATTAGGTGCCATGCTGCAGAGCACAGGGGCACCCAGGGTGGTGTAGAAAACTTTCTTGCATATTATGTTAAAATTTGCTCTGTGGCTGTTTGCCCCTGGTCACTGTCCCTTTTAGAGCTGCTTGTGTCACTGCGAGGCTGATGTCCCGCATCGCAGAACCGCCCTTGGCCCTTGTGATACGCCTGAACAAAGATGCTTCTGTGAGCCGCTCGTCTGCGTGCAGGGGAGAGGAATTCAGGGGGTGCAGGGGAAATAGCAAACTGTAAGAAGGACTTGGTTTAATCCTGTTATCAGCCCAGTTTGGCTGGGGACCGCTGTGAGCGAACCTGTACTGGCTTCATGCTGGAGTACGTGAGTTGTGGAAACCCATTCCAGTTTCAGCTCAGGTGATCTGAACCCCTGGGGTTTTTATTCTGCTAATATTAATTGTAGAAGAACAAGAAAATTTACCCAAACCTCATTGAACTTTGGCTCTACTATGGACCTGCTTTGTGCTTACTGCTCATTTAAATTCTTGGCCCCTCCTTGAGTCAGCTGTGTCTGGTGTCTCATCCGGTTCAGGGCATGTGACAGAAGATGCAGGATGCATTTCTTAGATTTCTGCCCTTTCTTAATTTATTCCTTTTCTTTGCTCCGTGCAACACTTACTAAAAATGGAAACTATGTGATTACTCTGTGTGTTACCACCTACAAAGCTGCAAAGGCTGGGGCTGTTTCTAGCACTGTCACAGTTACAATCAAAAGTCATGCATCAGACCTCAAAGGTACGAGTCTCGATTACGAAAGATGTGATTGGTAAAGGACATTCAACAACGTTCAAATTTGCTTTATAGTCGGAAGCAGGGTTTAAGAATATAAAGGATTTCAAGCTTTTTTGTTTCTCCAGTGAGACACACTTCTGAGTTTCCCCTTCAAATAAAAGTTGAAACCCTTTTATATAGCTCGATGCCAGGAGTTGAAACTTTAGGAAGGAGGCCAAATATTGTGAAATTTGTGAGAGCAGGCAGCAGTGAGGTTTGTTTAGGCAAAACTTTCAGGGAAATTCCTGGGTATCTGGGCTAAATATCCTGGTTTTGTTTATTAACCACAATTGCTGCAGCCTTACACTGGAAACATTTGAATGGGGGAGGAGAGAGGCGGCAGTTCAGTTCTGTGTCAGGAAATACCAGATCATTTCATGCTTTCCAGTCTCTTGTATCTTTTGTGTCTGCCTGATCTTAACCTTATCACTTTGGGGCCTTTGGTGTATTAAGACGTACCAAGAGTTCTGCACAAATATCTTCCCAAGCAAGATACGGGTACGGCTGGTTCTCTAATGAAGGAAAAATTGCTTGAGGAGGAGGTCACTATCTCTTTGTCAAAACATTTATTTTTGTTTAACAAAAGAAGTAATCTTCCTCACTGCTTTTACTTTTCACTTCCCTACTGAAAAGCCAAACATCTTTATCGGACATTTTTTCAGGTTTTAGGCCTGTTCAGTTTCTGACTGCTGTTTTTAAAGAAAAAGTTAAGCTTGCTTTAGTAGCTTTTCAAAAATACCGAGTGAAAACTTTCCACAGGGGGAGAAGAATATTTGTCACCTCTAATCCTAATTTAAATATCAGAGAACGACCATAACATCCTAGCGGTACAGAGGTACAGAGCACACTCGAGCATATGCCTGTTTCTCAGGGCGCAGGGAAGAGAGAGAGCAGCTGCTGAGCGCTGCTGAGACCTGCTGCATGGTCGTTACTGACCCAGTGATCCTTAAGAGAGATGTACTACCAAATGAGTAAATCCCGAGTCAGACCAGGCAGTGAGACAGTGGCACTATTTAAAGTACATCAGATTAACAAGTGACAGTCTTATTTTTATATATATATATATATTTTTT
>NW_010147672.1:37267-37588 GCF_000699245.1 Pterocles gutturalis | reverse complement strand
GCGGTACCACGTCTTCGTGGATCCCCCGGGACCCAAAACCGGTGGGTGCCTGGGGCTGGCTCTGCCTGCTCTCTGCTGCGGGGGTGCCAAGTGCTGCCGCCGTCCGAAGGGTTCATTAGTCACCAGTGCGGGCGCTGATGCCGTTAAAGGGGGGTGGGCTGGGTGGCTGTGCAGCTGCTGGCGTCCCGGCTGGGCTGCTTTTGGACTTTGTAAGTTCATTTTGGCCCTTACGCTTCCCCCTGTGATTCCTGGGGGTTCTGAACAAGGGTGACGCTGCGTGGCTCTTCTCAGTGTATGGCATAGAGAACACAATGTCACTGA
>NW_010147672.1:29004-37248 GCF_000699245.1 Pterocles gutturalis | reverse complement strand
GCTGCTTATCTTTACCTGATTGTTTAAATCTAGACAATTTGAATGCTTTTAGTATTTTGCCCAATGTGCAGCAGAAACCGAGAAGAAAGCAGTCTGTCTGTAACGTCATCCTGTAATTCCTCTTCCCTTTGGTGTAGAAATGGACTAATCTCGGTCGTCTCTCTGCAGTGTAGAATGATGGGCAGAGATCGATTTCAGAAATCTGGCCATTTTAAGCTGTAGGAGCACATAAAAGTGTCCCAAACCATTTCCTTGCATCCCATATTGTAAATGTCAAAAGTGCTTCTGAGCTCTCGCTTCAGGTCATTAGTGAACTTTTGTGAGACTGGTTTCCCATGGGGCAGGTTTTTATGGCTGAGCTACGGGCTGTTGAGATGATGGAACGCTTCAAGTGCTGGAGCCGCTCAGAGGACGGCTGGGAGGGGAAAACGTGCTGTCTGCTCGATATGTCCCTGCTCTGAACACACGAGGCTTTGAGAGTGACTGTCCCTCATCTTCTTTGTGTGATTTTATCAGCTGCGATGCAGCAGAGAGCCTGTCCTGTCAGAGCTGCTTTAGGAGGTGTCAGAGAGGTGCCTGTGCATCCATTGCCTCTCGGTGTGTTTACAAGATTGTCTCTGCTGTCATAAGGATGTTTTTTAAATAAACAACTTGTTTTCCACAGCAGAAGGCGGTGTTTAAAATGTGCCTCCTGACCCCCTGCCCACCACAGCGCCAGACCCCAGGGTGCTCCAGGTGTCAGTGTGGGTGTTAGTGATCCTCTTCTCAGCAGATACTAAAATGTTTTTTTCTTTAGGAAATGGTGGATCAACGCTTCACGTCCTTCAGTGCTTGGAAGATCTGTACGGTGACAAATGGACTTCCTTTACCGTGCTGCTCATTCATTCCGGTAATTTCTGTTTTCCATTTCACACTCTGAAGTTGCACTCCCTTTTCTTTCTAAAAATTACGTGGTGGCAGAGATGGAGTCAACGCTCTGAAATGCAGCTCCCTTAGAAAAGCAACCCCAAATGTGTATATTCCTTTGTGTATATGAAAAATAAATAGCTGTGCAGGGTTAGTTTTTGCTTACATTGATTCTGTGTCATTAAAAATGTCTTTTTCTTCAAGGTGGCTACAGTCAGCGGTTACCAAATGCGAGTGCCCTGGGAAAGATTTTCACAGCTTTGCCTTTTGGGGATCCCATTTACCAGATGCTGGAGCTGAAGCTCGCCATGTACATCGACTTCCCCAGCCACATGGAGCCGGGAGTTCTCGTTACGTGCTCGGATGACATAGAGCTTTACAGCACTGGGGTGACAGAAGCCGTCAGGTTCAATAAACCTGGATTCACTGCATTGGCTCACCCTTCGGACTTGGCAGTTGGGACCACTCACGGAGTGTTTGTTTTAGATCCATCCAGTTTTTCGGGGAAAGGAGAGCTTGAATACGCGTCCTGCCATCGTTTCCTGCACAAGCCTGACGTTGAGACGATGCGCCGGTGCGGCGCGGTGTGCGTGAGAGGGAACTGTGCTCAGACGAGTTCCTCCGAACCGGACCGGGAGTGCGTGTACACAGACAGCGTGTTTTACATGGATCACGGCACCGCAGCACGACTGCTGGCGTTTTATAAGCAGGTGGGCGCTCTTTGCTGTGAAATAGACGCGTACGGTGACTTCCTCCAGGCCCTGGGACCTGGCGCCACGCTAGATTACACCCAGAAGACGAGTAACGCCCCAAAAGAGGGGTGGCGGCTGGTGGAAGTGCGGCAGAAGCTGCACGCCCTGCTGAGCGGAACCGCACTCCACGTGGTCCTCTTGAACAACTCCGAGTTCTACCACATCGGCACTACCCAGGAGTACTTGTTTCATTTGACGTCTGACAGCAAGCTGAAATTTGAGCTGGACTTGCTGTCGGTGGCTTTTAGCATCTTCTCTGACGGGGCCGGGAGCTGGGATCGGTCGGCCAGCGTCATGCAGAGTGTGCTGGAGCCGGGGTGTTCCGTGGGACCTGGGTCCATCATCGAATACTCCCGAGTGGGGCCCGAGGTCTCGGTGGGGAAGAACAGCATTATCAGTGGGGCGCACATCGATTTTAAAGTAGACGTACCTTCGGGCTGTTTTCTGAGTTCACTAAGTGTAAAAACGAACGATCAAGTACAGTATGTCAGTATGATGTTTGGTGTAGAAGACGACTTG
Organism: Pterocles gutturalis; assembly: GCF_000699245.1. Lineage (NCBI taxonomy): Eukaryota > Metazoa > Chordata > Aves > Pterocliformes > Pteroclidae > Pterocles > Pterocles gutturalis. The sequence goes on along the minus strand of NW_010147672.1, from coordinate 35,071 downwards.
AAAAAGAGTGTGAAGTCATTGTCAGATGTGCCTTCACTCCGGTTCTTTGGAGTCAGCTTGCCAGAATGCTTGGACCTCTGGGGCGTGAAGGTTTCAGACCAGCTCTTCTCCGGTGAGAATGTCTGTCTGGGGCTGTGGACCGCCAGGATTTTCCCTCTTTGTTCTACTTTAAGTGAATCAGTTAGAATGTCACTAAAAATGTTAAATTCTGTGCAGCGCATGTCGCCTCTTCAACTGAATGGCTTTAAGCTCTTGTCTGTTGAAGAAATGCTGGCATGTAAAGATGTAGAAGACATGTTGAAGTTTAGGAAGCAAATTTATGATGAAATCCTTCTACGAAGACCCAAAGAGAAGTCTGACCTGGGGAAGGAACAGTACTTGAACAAATTTCCCATTTCCAGTTGTGGGTGATTGATTACTTGCAGAAATCACAAGAAAAAAGCACCCAGACCTTTTCTCTGATTTCACTGGAGCAGAAATAATGAAATTGCATTAACGATGTTGTTGTAGCGTAGCATTAATAATGCAGCAAGTGCAGATAAACTGTTCTTTTGATGAAAGAAGTAAGGAAATATTTCAGATCTCTGAAAACGCTAATTGGTGGGTTTCCTTGGGGTGCAGATTATTATGTTTTCTAGTGTTTGTCAGTAAGAATATGATACAGAACAAATTAATGAGAAATTTGACTGAAAACTGCTTTAAAAGTTTTTCAAAGTAGAACATTAGCTCCAGCACCACGGAATGATATAGCAATAACTTATATTTCTCTCTTTTCATGCTGCCTTTTTACAGTAGTGTTTCAAGTAGCTAGAGATAAATTTATTAAAAGTACTTTTTTAAATCAAGACATCCTGTCTGAAGCATTAATAATTTTATCTATTTTTTTTCATTTTGTACTTTTTTTAATACTTTCTTGTTGTTCATCAGGGGAAAAAGATTTCCATGAGAGATCGTCATTGGGAAATAGTAGTTTAACAATGGAAACGGCAGCAGGTTTGAGCACGTTAAGGTCCAAGAGAAATGCATAAAGTCACAAAGTAAAAAACCAGTCACAGAACAGGGAGCATGAAATTGTGTTTGTGTGTCGTACAGACATTTGCATGATCTGTTCATCTATTGTTAGAGCATTCTGAACGTTTTGGGAAAAACAAATGTTTGACATAGACTCTGCATCTTCAATCGGAGACCAAACTTTGTTCTGAAAAGACTTCCCTGATGGCTGCTGTCCTGCGAGACAGGCTTTCTGGATGTCCAGTGACGGTTAAATGAAGTTGTGTTCTTTCAACGTGATCGTTCACTTTAACTGTTACAGCTGCATTTATTCTGAATTCCCTAAGCACCGTGTATTGGTTTCATCACTGAAAGCAATCTGGATAGAAACAGAAAATGGATTTGCCTCCAACACATAAGTAATGGGAAAAAGGAATGAGGAAACGGGTACTGCCTAAGCGGCTTTTGGGAAGCGTTGAGGTAGGCTTGGTCAAATAGCAGCTGCTATGGCCTTGGAAGCAGAGTTCCTTCCAAGGAGAGAAAAAAAAAAAAACCCAACGGGAGTAGAATCCTGGTCTTAGCCTTAGACTGCCGCGCCTGGCACCGGGGTGAGGAGCTGCCTCGGGCTCTGTCAGTGCCCCGAGCGCACAAGGGAAGGCAAGAGATCCTTCTTACAGTATTTCTTTCTCAGATTTTCTTTCCGGGTGTGCTGCTGTCCTGCCTTGGACTGCTCGGAGGTGCTGCCCAGCCAGGATGATGGGTGCGAAGCGGCTGCTCACAGCCCTGCAGAAGGCATCGCCCTCGGGATGTGCGGTCCATCGCTGCATCCTCGCTCACAGCCCTGCAGAAGGCATCGCCCTCAGGATGTGCGGTCCATCGCTGCATCCTCGCTCACAGCCCTGCAGAAGGCATCACCCTCAGGATGTGCGGTCCATCGCTGCATCCTCACTCACAGCCCTGCGGAAGGCATCGCCCTCAGGATGTGCGGTCCATCGCTGTATCCTCGCTCACAGCCACCCCGAAGGCACAGCTCACGGGCGGCTGCTGCAGAGCTCGGCCGAGTCACTCCCACGGGGTCAGTGACACTTTCCCCGTGCTGGGTCCCGCTGTCAGGGACCTGACTGAGGACAGCATCTGTGAGGGTTTGCTGGAGGCGTTCTTTGGCCGCAGCCCGGAGAGCGTGGCCATGCTGCAGGCGGTGCACAGGGAGCTGGGTGTGGGCACACCTCAGAACCTGGCGTTTTGTCATCGTCCTCTTCTGCTGGGCGGTTTGTGGAGCGCAGCCCGTGAAGCCGTTGCTTAAACCAGCGGTGTCAGCGCTCAGACGCCCCAAATGCATGGTCAGACACTGCTGCATTTGTAGCCCTAAAATACGTGGCTGAGTGGAAAAGCTTGTGGCTGAACGCTTCAGCCAGCAGCTAGGAATATTTTCTTAACCTTTGGATAATGGCCTAAGATGCCATTTTTGTGAACCTGTGAAGCGTGTAGTGTCCAGTCTCGTTGAACTCTTTTCAGCAGCATGTCAATTAATTGCCTTGTTAGGAAATAAAACATTTAGATCTCGAGGCAAAGAACTTAATAAAAAAAAACTCTGTTGTAATGGAATAAGCATGGATTTTGTTTACTCAGTAAGAAACATGAGACTGCTTGAAGTCTTTATGCCACTCCACACTTTCCTTTCACAATAAATATCTTTGTCTCGAATTTTAGAAACCAGATTTTAGTCAGTATTAGCCAGGCAATGTCAGCAGGCTTAATGAACTTATTCCACAGGTATTGAAATATCTGAATTTCTAATATTTTTCATTTTTAAAGTACAGTCAAGTTTAATATAATATTTTATGAAAAACATTAAAAATTGTATTTTATTTAATACAGAGCTCTATTAGTTATTTTCCCATGTGCTTTTATATCATCGATGTTTATGTGTGTGCATGGTCACACACACATTCTGTGAATTCATTCTTGGACTCCACACTTAGGAATGAACCCTTTTATGTAGAAACTTCCACTGATTTCCGTTGAGCCCCAGGAAGCGTGTGTTTGCCCATCAAATTTCTAATGCAGCCATAATCCCCTGTGCTCTGTCTCACTGTCAATAACATTATCATTGTGAAAGACAAGATTAGAAGGTTTATCGAAGTATTCAGGGACAATGGACCGTGCCATAGAGAAAGTTGGTGTGTGAAGATGGATAATGGTATTAGCGATCCAGGCATCCGTCTGCCGAGGGCTGCTGGAGTTTAGAAATTAAAATACACATCTATTGTGCTTTGATGAGTTTCACTGGAAGGATCTGTAGACGTGAGGCATATTTTTCCTGCAGGCTTTTTGGTGAGTTGTGAATGCTGAAATGTAGCTTCACCCTGCCAAGCTACAGGAAGCAGCTAGTTTTGTTATTTTCCTCTGTCAGCTTCAGAGTAAAATCTGAAAACCTCAAATCAATGCCCTGTTTGATCGAAGCCACCAGGAGTTTCGCTTCTGATTTAAGCAGGGGCCAGGATTTTTCCCCTGGCAAGCGCATTGATGGAGCGCAGGTTCCTAGAGTCTACCAGGGATGAGAATCGCTGGAGTGAGGAAGAAGAAGAGCTGCAGAGCATCCCGACAGCGCGTGCTGCAGCCCTGCACACAGCCGCCAAACCCTCGCTGTGCAGCGCGGGGAGTTCTGCTGGGTGCTGGGGGAGCCGGGGTTCTGCGGGCGAAGCGAGCGCCGGAGGTGCCAAGCACAGGAGCAGCTGCGAGGAGAACAGCGAGTCTGCAGGGGATGCCATGGCGTTTGTGAGCTCACACAGTGTTTCTGTCTGAAAGAGAGAGGAGATGACAGATGTGAGTATTTGTGTGTACCCTTGATGACACGTTTGAAAAATCCCATCTTTGTTCAGGCATGATCTCCTCTCCAGTGTGGGCATTGCAGCTCTTCATGAGCGGGCATGTTTTAGCTGTGACAAATTCTGGTTGTTCTAATTCTCATCTTGTAGTGAGATCAAACCTTATTGCAGTCAGGAGGGCTTCGGACTGGACACTCCCTGATGATAGCGGTGCAAGTTTGATGTACGCAATATGTGCATGTATTCTGTTCTTATGGCATTTTACACCCTTTGGCCAATCTCCCTTTTTCACAATCTGCTCTTAAAGTAGGTGACGACAATTTTTCTTATGCAACCAGTTGGGATAAAGTTGTCCCAAGGAAACCGAGAGACCTGGGCAAGGCCACGCAGCGGAATTTAACAGCAAGAGAATAGAAATTGTGGGGTTGCTGGTTTCTAGTGCCAGATGCTGGAAACAAGACCATCGTGTGGCATCCATCCTGGCCCGTGATTCTCCTCCAGTCTGAGTTATAAAGGACACAACGCTGAAGTGACAGTTAGGCGGGATCTTCTGAGAGCAGGAGGCATCTGCTGACTTGCGGAGCTGGGTTTTGCTCAAGGCTCGCTGAGTTTCCCAGGTGGGTGTAGGTTTTGTGCCAGCCTTGAGGTCATTGCCTGGCTCCATCTGTCCTGAAGTGCCACTCAGGCTGGCACAGCCTCCAGTAAAACTAAGATGAGCGTTTAATGATTTTATTCATGTCAGCTTTCTTTATTTAATTAGTTTTGCTGTGTAGTGCAATAATAGGGCTCATAATGAGCCTCGTCGCAATGATTTCCCGGAATGCTTTGAAGGTGCGCTGTAATGAACAGAGATTTACCCGTACTGTGTGTATTACCCCAGGAAATCCGAGAGGAGGATGATTTCAGCAACCTTTTAGGCAGGAAATTGGAATCTGAGAAATTGGGCACTTAACAAAGAACACAAGGGAAGGCCACTGAAATAGAAATGAGCAGCTGAGAGGTACCTGTGCCAGGAGGATGCAGGGAGCTGACGGAGGAAGGTGAGCTCCAGCAAACGTGGATCGGTGTAGAGATGTTCTCGACTTGGACAGGGAGTTTGTCTGTGCTGGAGCTCAGCCGTTCCAGACTCTCCTCGTTCCAAAAGCTCTGATGCAGCAGCTTTATTTTCTCCTCCCTGCACATGGAGGAGGTTAATCCCTGTGCAAATGCCACTGCAGTGTTGTGAGGACAAAAATAGCAGCGCTGTTCTCCTGCACGCTTCCTTTCATCCGCTGCCGTGGAGCAGCCGCTGCGAACACCCGATCCGCTGTATGGGCTGCAGAGCTCCTGGTGCTCTGGTCTCATAGAAATGCACTGTCTTTGGACGGCCTCTTCGTGTTCGGTGACAGATCCGACTGTCACCAGAATGACATCAAAGTGTAGAGGAGCAACTTACAGCCCCCCAAAGTAAACCACAGGTACGGGTATGTTCTAATTAGGTTGAAATAAAGATAATTTCAAAAGACCTAGTCCTGTAGAGGCTCCAGGTGAAGGACATTTAAAACCAGAAATGGGAAAACAATGGTAAGGCTGGACGTGACAGCTGCATGTCCCAAACATCAAACTGCAATAAAACTAAAAAATTAATCAAAGAAATTCTGTAAACGTTCTGTCGGTATTCTGTAAACATCACATCTGAAGAGTTTACTCGCTGAAAAATGTTGCTCTTGACATTTTAGTGCTGCTGGTACAGAGGTTAATGAGAACTGGCCTAACACCACAGTCAGTGCAGTTAACCCTTTCTTCTCTGCAAACAGGCTCTTTAATTTTTGTCTTTTTTTTTCCCCCCTTAGTTTCAATTATTCTGCAACTGCTTCACTGTGGTGAGTCCCTCAGTACAACCGGGGCACTGTCGGCTCTGCTGTGGTACCTGGCTCTCCCTCCGGCATGGCTGAGCAGGCAGCGATGGTACCAACCTGAGCTGGTAGCATAGGTACCAACCTGAGCCGGCAGTGATGGTACCAACCTGAGCCGGTAGCATAGGTACCAACCTGAGCCAGCAGCGATGGTGCCAGCCTGAGCCGGTAGCGATGGTACCAACCTGAGCCAGCAGCGATGGTACCAACCTGAGCCGGTAGCGATGGTACCAGCCTGAGCCGGCAGTGATGGTACCAACCTGAGCCAGCAGCGATGGTGCCAGCCTGAGCCGGCAGTGGTGGTGCCAGCCTGAGCTACATCCTGGGGATGAGCCCGGTGAGCACAGAGAAGCA
>NW_010147672.1:20619-28969 GCF_000699245.1 Pterocles gutturalis | reverse complement strand
TGTGCAGGGGCTCGGAGGGGAGAGGGTTACGTTTTTATGGCCTTGGCTGTGTTTCCTTCATAAATCTCAAGACTTTTACAAAAAAAGACAATATTATTACTGGTTCTGTTATCACTCCAGTGAAAACCGAAGTGCCTTCACCCAGATTATGCAACACAATAGTGGAAAAGTGAAAAACCAAGCATTTATCTCAATAAAACCCTCGCACGAGCCATGGCAGGTGTGACGGCCACTGGGACACCCCGTGTCAGAGTGGGGACCCCCGACTGCTGCAGCCTCAGACTCTGCCTTCGGAGCAGCTCCTAAAGCACGGGCTGCGAAGCAAACAGCAGGTCTGTCGTCTTGGGCAATCACAGGTAAAATCCTGATAGGATTCACGCTCTCCTGCATCAGTGAGTCAGCAAACATTCAGAAAGCTCCGCTGCTGTGAAAAGGCGAAATGCATCCATTGCGGAGTTCCTGCCATCGCCGGGCTGCGGAGATGTGTGACGGAGCGAAGGTGTCCCGGCAGCCCTTTGCACTCCGGGATGCTCCGGTGGGTGAGAGAGGTTGCCACAATGCTTGTCTCCGGCTGCACAGCGGCGGCTGCGGTTTAGACATCTGGAGGAAAACAAGCAGCACTCAGCTCGTCCGAGCAGTGGGAGAGGAGATGCTGGTTTCCAGCTCCTCCCGTTGCCTGGCAACCGATGCTGCGGATCAGTTCGGAGGCTGGTGCCTTTTTGCAAATATTTGGTGGAATATCACAGGGCGTATTGTCAAAGCAGTTCAAAGTCTTCTGGAATACCTCCGTGGGTTTGTGAGTAAATCAGTGCAAACAACTGGGTGAGCTGGTGCTGTGTCAGGAGCTGTCACAGGAGCACGGGTTTGTTTGCAACGGGGTGCGGCATGTTGAAGGTTTTATATTCGTGTGTTGTATTTACATATCTTCTTGCCTGAAATCCTTAACTGAGAACACTGAGAACTGGTACAGCTGCTGAGATCAATGAAGACACTTTGAATATATACATATACACATTAAAATATAGAACTGTAAGCATATAAATGTGTATGTGTATAAATTTATACACATGTAAGAATATGTTCATCAAATAAATTAAGCAATAAAAGGAGGAAAATAGACACATACAGAAACCAGCATGAATCCCCTAATTGTCTGGGGAAATACGTGCAGAGCAGTTCCATTGGACAGAAAACACAGGGGAAGGGAGATGAAGAAGGCAGACGAGGGCTGAGCTAAGCAGACGACTGGGGCGATGCAGTTTGTGCTCGCTCCTGACAGCCAGCTCGCTTCCTGGGCTAGTTCAGTGAGGCTTCCTGCACATAGCCACACGTGCAAATGTTACCAAACTGCAAAAGGTCGGTACTCCCTGATGCGAGACAATTTGCCCTTCGTGGCTAAAATACCCAGATGCTCCCAAGCCGTCCCCCATGTCAGGAGATGTTTCAATGTTGTGAGTTGGGATCAGCTCTGGCCTCTCTGAACCCCAGGAGTGCGCTTGGGATCCAGCTCCTTAAATTCCTTTTTCTCTATAAAATTGGTAGCAAGCTGCCAAATTACCCGCTTCCCACCAGTGGTAGGTATTGGACAGACGAAAGCCAGTGTTTCTGCGGAAACAGACAGCAGATTTTAAGCAAGCTGATTAGGTACCTTTGTTATTTGTTACCGTTGCCAGCAGACTGTTTTGCTCCCTGTCATTGTTGCATGACATTCCATTTGGCACAGGGTTTATTTTTAGCCAGAGACTATCAAAGGTATTTTTCAGTGGGACTGTCCTGCTCTTGAACAAGGAATCGTATTACTGCAAGAACTTTGCTGAAACAAAGAGGATACATTGAAATGGGAAATTATAAATCTAGACCAACCCAGACTTGCACCGGTAATTAACGTTCCTTTTCTCAATGCAATGTATCATACATCCATCTACAAGGTGCAAATGATATTTTAGGAAATAATTCATTGCTAATGTACTCTGGAGTGCCGGGGAGGGTATGGTATTGTTCCTGGAAGAGTGGCTTAGCCCCGATCGCGTGTACAGTCTGTAACAGAAGACAAAAAGCTAGTATGCTGAATTTCTTTGTGCAATTGTATAAGATCGTTATTAACTTAGATTGTTGTGTTGATTTAACTTGTACTTCATTAGAAAAACCTTTAAACTTCCAACGTTTTTGTGCTGAGTGTCTATGCTAAGATTTAGGAACTAAGAGCTAACAAATGCAACCTAAGGGTTAAGTTTTCTCTTGTTCATGTTAAAAATATTTCTCACAAGGATTCCTATGTGTTAGTTGTCTGTGACATCAGTAGATATATGTTTATATTGGTTGCAGCAAGAATGGTTTAATAGCTGTAATATTTTAAACTTTAATATAAAAAAATACATGAAACAGTATACAACTGGATGTGTAAGAACCAAATGCTCTGGTGACTGGGACACTGTGATTTGAGTTCCTGTGTTTTGAAGTGGTTTATGAATCAGGGTTTTTTTGTTGTTAGATGAATGGAAGAAGAAAGTTAGTGAATCGTACGCTATAATCATAGAACGATTAGAAGATGACCTGAAAATCAAAGAAAAGGAGCTGGCAGAACTGCAGCATGTTTTTAGGTAAAATAGCCTGAAAAGCTGTTTATTAATTTATTTCAAATGACTGTTTGCTGTTAAACAGTATTTTCAGTTTCAGGTGTTTTCTTGTGGCAGGAGGTTCTCACGTATGGAATGCATGCTCCTTAATGTCTATTTTTGGGAATACGTCATTACAGTTCTGGGCCAGAGTCCCCGGCATGGTACCAGAATTAGTGGCTGTTAATTACTAATGCCAATATTTTATAACAAACACCTATATACTTTTGTAAATTAATTAGCCTTAATGGGATGTCTGGTTTTTTGTGTACATTTCAGTTTTGTTAATGTGTCGCTTCAGACAGGAATATTGCTGAAGCACCAGATTTTAAACAAGTACAAAAGCAGATTTTCTGCTGAAAGTGGATCACAAATTCATGATTGTGATCACTTTCTCAGGGCAGCACATGCTAACAGCCAAGCGCACCCAACCAGGTAACGTGTTATATGTCATCTGAAAAGCTCGCCCAGAGAAAACCCGCAGCTCATTGGCTGAGAATTATCAGGTAAATAACCTCAGGTATCAAAACCACTTGAAAAAAATGGGGGATTGTAATCAGGAACAAGCTCAAAAAAGCCAAACTAGTCATATAAATTGTCCGTCACGGTGACTGTCAGCTGGCGTAGTTGTCCCTGTTTGAGCCTGTTGGGTGACAGGCGACGTTGGGGTTCCACCACAACGTGCTGGCCACTGTGGCCATGGCCCACTGAGGAGCTTGGGTACCCGCATCATTTAGAGCCTGTTCAGTAGTGAAACTAATTACCTGAACAGGCTGGAGCTGGAGTACTCTTTGTTTCAGGTCAGCAGGACAACAGAGTCCATGGTGGAAGTGCTGAGTTCCTACCTTAGCATAAGAAAGATAAACAATCAGCTTTAGTGAGCAGACCCTTGGCAGTTCAGCCTGTCAGCCCATCTTGCTGCCCCGTGGAATCTCGTTAAGATGGTTAATTGTAGCCCTGTTAAATACGCCTCAGTGCTGCTCACTCAGGATGGATGTACAGACACACCCGTGTAGGTGTTCTCCTAGCCCATGGTCACTATTGCACTGATACCGAATGGAAAAGCCCCAAACTTCTGTTGACACACTGAAATCAGCGTTCTCCACTCAAATATTAATTGCTATGTGTATTTAATTTTCAACAAATGTAATTACTCAGAGCGTTTGACGGAGCAGTAACAAGTCCATCTGTGCTGAAGGAAACTCACGAGACTCCACGACAAAAGCTGAAACGTTGGAGTGTGGTAATCGTTTAACAGTCTGTAAGCAAACCGGAGCGATCATTTGCCTTCACGCTCCTCTGAGCCTCTCCTCACTGTTTCAAACACGACCGTGGCACTTTGGGCGTTCAGGAGTTTCCCAAGTGAAGCCGTAACGCACGTTAGACGGGACCTCTGAGGGAGGCGGGTGTAGGTCTGGCCGCGGAGGCGTTGCCACCATCTCATGAGATAACGGGCATTGACTGTGCGGGATGCAGGTGTCCAGCCACAGCACCCACCGTCCTGTGCAAAGGCACTGGTCCTGTTTCTTTGTGGAACTAGAAGCATCCTTAGCTTCCTGCCCATTCTCTTCCCGGCCAGCTTTTTGAGCTTTATGTTATGAAGCACTTTATTTCTGAGCTTTGGCAGGTGTTGTACGACAGGGAAAGGAGAGTGGAAACCAATGAATTATAAAATCGCCTAATTGTGTGTATGGGGGGCCTGAAAAAGGGCAGAGCATCAAATACAAATTCTGAATCTCTTTTTTAATGAGGCAGGCTCGGTATGGATCCTGTTGAAGAGTTATTATATTTAAAATGTGTTAATAACAATTGCTCCATTTCAATTACTCATTTCATCCTTGTGTGGCCCAGAAAGCTCCATGAACTCATGAAGCTATGTCAGGGTGTAACGAATACTGGACCAAAAATGTGGAAGGAAATTAAACATTAAATTGAGCTTCTCCATATGTGACATTTGGTTGTCTGAGAGCTCTAAGTGCCAACATGGAGTGTGAGTACAAACTGTAACAGAGCAAGAGTTTATGCTCTGACTGCAGTTGGTGGGAAGCCAAAGTGAAGATCTAGAACTCAATTTAAAATTCCACTTTAAAGCATCCTACTCCAGTGCAATAAACCAAAGCAGAAAACCAGAGCTCTGAGACCGCACCAGCTGCTGAGCATTACGAGGTCCCTGCTCCTCCCGATGCCCCGGAGGAGCTGTCGGCGGGGGGTGATTGGAGGCAGGGGGGAGGCCCGTCCTCGCACGGCTTTGTCCAGCCCCTCCTGCCCCGTCCTCGCGGATCTCAGGCACTCACAGGTCTCTCAGGAATTAGTGTGCCATTAGAACGGCCAGAAAGGTAACTTCTGGAAAGACTGCTTCATTCCTCAAAGAGCTTTAGGAACATTTTTCCTTTAATCATTGCCAGATGTTTGCCTGAGCTTTGGTTACCCTCCTTCCACGGCTGTGCTTCCACGGTGTTCTCATATAAATGTTTCCGTGTGTCGGGTGGATAGTGTTTCTGTGACCTCCTCTGGGGAACACAAGCTTGCTTTCCGAAAGGCTTTTTCTGGTGATGCTCTTGACTTGGCTTGTCTGCCCCCAGTTCTGTGCATGTCCTGCTTGTCATTTTAGAACAAAGAGATTTTTAAGTTATTTCTTAGTTATTGTTGCATCAATGAAGAAACTGATTTTGTTTGGATTATTTATATGTCTAAAAAGTCTTTCCTCTTTTTTTTTCCTCTCATTTACCTGATTTTAGAAGGTATATACTGTGACTGAATAGCAGGACTGTTCAGAAAACAGTAAATCTGTACTGCTCACTTGATATCAGAGAAGTATCTCTAGATTTACAGAGTGTAAATGGTATCAACTTAGCCCTGTGTCTCAAAAAAAAAAAAAAGATATTTCTCTTTTACATTTTTTTTCCAAATGAAAGAAACTGTGCTAAAGAATGAAAACAGTAATCATCTGTACAATCTCTCTTTTCAGCTCTGATGAAGCCTTCTGCAAAGTCAATTTAAATTACCGCACGGAAAATGGGCTCTCTCTTCTGCATTTGTGCTGCGTTTGCGGGGGTATGTATTGGAAATAGGATGTTCTCTAAACGTTTTATTTACATGGCCACTGGTTTGTTCTGCCTAATAACTGCCAGGAAGATGGTCCTTTTGGTGAATTCTTTCTGTGTTGTCCCTGTTGGCAGCTGGACAAGCGTCTCTGAGCATTGCTCTGGACCCTCTTGCCAAGGGGCTTGAACCAAGTGACCCTGAACGCCGTTATAGCTGATTCATCAGCCCAGGAAAAGTTTGGGTTGATAATGGAGCATTTTTTTACTACAGATGTGCAACTAATTCCAATCTATTTGCTCTATGCATTAGCTTAGTCAGTCCATACTCACCATACAGGTTGCTCTATGTCTCTATTCTGCACACAGTACAGGTGTCAGGCTAGGGAGCTCGTTTAGCAATCCTGTGTCGTATGTACAACAGCTGCTTTTCTAGTATAATGAAAATATCCCTCTTTTATTTCCTGGTGATTAAAAGAAGAATAACTCAAATGCTTCAGTGAAAAATACCAGCTGAAAGAATTCCTGCGGATAACAGATCAGAGTACGCCAGAAAAGAGTGCAAGATGCCTTCTGGGATGTTCATAAAAACACACTAATTGCGGAATTTTCCACTCTGATCCACACTGCTGCTCGGTTATCCCCACAGTGAGTCCTCAGTTCATGCACATGCATTGCACTTGTTACACAGTTTTCGGCAGAAATTGGCTGAGAGAGGGGAAGAGAAATTTAAAGTTTCCGCTCTGCATAGTACTTAACGTGCATAAAGGATTTGCTCAGTCCTGGACGTAAAGGAGGAGCTGATCCTGCACAGCTGAAAAGCCAGGGGATCGTCACTCTTGATTTCAGAGAGCACAGGGTTGTACCCAAGGAGAACACCAGCACCTGGTGGGGTTGCGGAGAGGAAGGTCAGGAAAGCACACCGTGTTCGTTAACCAGGTAGGGTGTGCGCACGCTTGAAGGAGGGAGAGCAGCTGTTCAATCTGGTCTTGTCCTTGTTCAGAAGGCAGACACCTTTTCTGAGATCATCACTGTGCACCAGAGCGGTACGAGTAAAGCTACCTGCCCATGCTGGCGTCCACTAGCATCCCCAAAGCTGCTGTCCCCGGGATAACGTTGTGTGGAGGGACAGCGGTGCTTCCCTTCTGGAAGGACAAAGGGTTCAGTGCCCGAGAAACCAGAGATCCTGGGAGCACCTGGCAGGTTACGGAGTTCTTTGCAGCACGGTCAGGATGTTAAAAGAGGGGTTTGCTTCTTTGGAACTCCAACAGTCCTCACCAAGTCCTCACCAAGTGTGAACAAACAGCCAGCCAGCGCACGGCCGGATCCGCAGCCGTCCCAGCAAGCAGGAGGCTGGTGCCCAATTCCATCCTGGGGTTCCAGGAGATCTGTTTTATGACTTGCCTTGGCAGAGGAGCTACCTATCTCTCTTTGCTTTCAAACTCACCCAGGGGTTTCTCACTTTTCTGCATGTTCTTTTCTGTAGATGATTTTGTTTTCCAATTTTCTTTCTCAAGGTAACAAATCACACATTAGAACTCTCATGCTGAAAGGACTGCGCCCATCCAGATTGACAAGAAATGGATTTACAGCCCTGCACTTGGCAGCTTATAAGGTAAATTATTTTGAATAGGATTGATGAAAAGAAATCAGAACGGAGCAGCTATCTAGTTGAACTCTCTAGTTGTTACTTCTGGTGAAAATAAAAATTTCATATCACGGTGCATAGGAAAATGACCTATAAAGAGCCCGTGCTCAGGAAATCAGCATGTGCTTTGGCAATGTCATCCATGAGGATTTGATATTGCTTTGGAAATACTGATTAAATCATGCAATACAACTCAAGATAGAGGAGTGTTCTTTTTTTTTTTTTTTTTTTATTACAGCTATTAATAGCAACAATCTCAAAGGACTTTATTTTACAATTTCTCTCTTTTTTGCTTCTTTTTCATTGTTCCTCCTCAAGTTCCACATTTTTTTCACTATTATATTTATATTTTAAGACTCAACAATAACAATAGCAACGAGTGAAGTGAACAAAGACAGCATTTTCCTAAAGAACTGTTATTGTTCTTATTTTGAGATGGAGCATCTTAGAATCCACATATAGGCTAGCCCCAAAAGCACTTTAGCTTTTCAGAGGGAACTCACATCAAACTTAGGAGTTTATATTCTAGACTGTAATATTCAACCCGAATATGTCCCAGAGGTGCCGCAAGGTCACAACAGCCTCTTCTGCAAAGCTCTCGTGGCAAGTACCGCTCTGATTTGCTGTGTGTTTAATGTGGACAGAAGGTTAAGTAGGTTGGCTAAGGTTAAGGTTAAGTACATTGGTTAAGTAGATGGTCTTTGGTCCAATAGCCAATGCCAAACGCAGCAGGAACCACCATGGGCACAGCCATCCTCCTCTCAAAACTCACCTCTGGAAGAGGAGATGATTTGCCTTCGCGTAGGTAATGGTCTGGTAATTGGAATACTTGTCCAGAGAGGAGACCAAAGGCTCTCCTGGAGAGAATTCAAACTCCGATTGCTCATCAGCAAGCGCTGGCTGTCCCGGAGTGAGCAGGCAGCCAGCTTTCCTGTGGAAATGAACCAGAGGGTCAGTAAAACAGGGGAGCAGAGGGAAAGCCCAGCACGGGCTGAGAAATGGCAGTGTTGCCTGGGACGCGTGCCATGCAGCCACGAGTATTATTT